>NC_051226.1:14248523-14301023 GCF_015220715.1 Pygocentrus nattereri
CCGGTTTCAACCAATTTAACATTTCAACAACCGTCAACCGGTTTCAACCATTTTGACATTTCAACAACAGTTAACCCGGTTTCAACCATTTTAACATTTCAACAACCCGTCACCGGTTTCAACCATTTTAACATTTCACAACCGTCAACCGGTTTCAACCATTTTAACATTTCAGACAACCGTCAACCGGTTTCAACCATTTTAACATTTCAACAACTGTCAACCGGTTTCAACCATTTTAACATTTCAACAACCGTCAACCGGTTTCAACCATTTTAACATTTCAACAACCGTCAACCGGTTTCAACCAGTTGAACATTTAAACAACTATCAACAGTTTTCAACCATTTAAACATTTCAACAGCTATCAACCGTTTTTAACCGTTTTATCATTTTAACAACTACCAACCGGTTTCAACCAATTTAACATTTCAACAACCGTCAACCGGTTTCAACCATTTTAACATTTCAACAACCGTCAACCGGTTTCAACCATTTTAACATTTCAACAACTGTCAACCGGTTTCAACCAGTTGAACATTTCAACAACCGTCAACCGGTTTCAACCAGTTGAACATTTAAACAACTATCAACCGGTTTCAACCAATTTAACGTTTTAACTTACTTAACAGGCTTTTTCAAGCCAACTTAAAGTTCGTTCACGAACTTTCCCCTTCTAGTTAAGTTGGCTTGAAAAAGCCAACTTACTGTTCTTCGTAATCTTATTATTATTATTATTATTCTACGCTCAAAATTTAAAATGTTTCTCGTCCCACAGTTTTCGAGCTAGAGCCACGAAATTTTACAGGATCGTAGGGCCTATACCCGATTAGGTTGCTTGTGCTTTTCTAAGCGATCCGACGTACGGTTTCCGGAATATTAACGTTCAAAGTGGAATTTTTTCCCCATAGGGAATGAATGGGGAGGCTGTTGGCAGACTGCCAGACATGATGTCACAATGCATCGTTGTCTCACACAACAGGTCCAAACCACGCACGGAGCTCAATGTCTCACCAGTTCCCAGCCTTATTCTCAGCAGCTCTGTTAAGGGTTAACTGCTTTTAAGGTGGAATTGCACCAAGACAGCACAGAATTTTAAGGTGGAACTTCAATTTAAGGTGGACCTAACAATAGCATAACAATAAATTTAAGGTGGAACTTCAGTTAAGGTAGCGCTATGTTAAAGGTGGAACGGCTATTAACTTGTCACTAACTTTAAGGTGAGACCACAATTAATATAGCAAAAAAATTAAGGTGGAACTGCTATTAACATAGCACTAAATATGGCACAGTGTTTAAGGTGGAACGTTAATTAACATAGAAACAAAATTAAGGTGGCACACAACTTAAGGTGGAACTTCTTTTAAGGTGACACAGACTTTAAGGTGGAACTGCAATTAACCTAGCACTAAATTTAAGGTGGAACTTCAGTTAACATGGCACAAAATTAAAGGAGGCACAGAATTTAAGGCGGAACTTTAATCAACATAGCAATGAAATTAACATGGCACAGAGCTTACAGTGGAACTTGAAATGACATTGCACTAAATTTAAAGTGGAACAGACTTTAAGGTGGAACTGCAAATAACCTAGCACTAAATTTAAGGTGGCACAGAATTTTATGATGGAACTCTTCTTAAGGTAGCACCAAATTTAAAGTGGAACTTAGTTTAAGGTAGCACTAAAATTAACATCTTAGCACCTAGCAACAAATTACCATCGATCACGAGTACTACAGCTTCTGCTTTACAACTTTTTCACAACATTTCAACAACTATCAAGAGTTTTCAACCATTTTATCATTTTAACAACTGTCAACCGGTTTCAACCAATTTAACATTTTAACTATATTAACAGGCTTTGGAACATTAATTAACATAGAAACAAAATTACGGTGGCACACAACTTAAGGTGGAACTTCTTTTAAGGTGGAATAGACTTTAAGGTGGAACTGCAATTAACCTAGCACTAAATTTAAGGTGGAACTTCAGTTAAGGTAGCGCTATGTTAAAGGTGGAACGGCTATTAACTTGTCACTAACTTTAAGGTGAGACCTCAATTAATATAGCAAAAAAATTAAGGTGGAACTGCTATTAACATAGCACTAAATATGGCACAGTGTTTAAGGTGGAACGTTAATTAACATAGAAACAAAATGAAGGTGGCACACAACTTAAGGTGGAACTTCTTTTAAGGTGACACAGACTTTAAGGTGGAACTGCAATTAACCTAGCACTAAATTTAAGGTGGAACTTCAGTTAACAAGGCACAAAATTAAAGGAGGCACAGAATTTAAGATGGAACTTTAATCAACATAGCAATGAAATTAACATGGCACAGAGCTTACAGTGGAACATGAAATGACATTGCACTAAATTTAAGGTGGCACACTGTTTAAGGTGGAACCTTTTTAAGGAGGCACAGAACTTAAGGTTGAACTGCAAATAACCTAGCACTAAATTTAAGGTGGAACTTCAGTTAGCAAGGCACAAAATTAAAGGAGGCATAGAATTTAAGGCGGAACTTTAATCAACATAGCAATGAAATTAAGATGGCACAGACCTTACAGTGGAACCCTAACCCTAACATTGCACTAAATTTAAGGTGGCACAGAATTTAAGGTGGAACCTTTTTAAGGAGGCACAGAACTTAAGGTCGAACTGCAAATAAACTAGCACTGAATTTAAGGTGGCACAGAATTTAGGGTTGAACTCTCTTTAAGGTAGCACCAAATGTAAAGTGGAACTTAGTTTAAAGTAGCTCTAAAATTGACACATTAGCACATGGCAACAAATTACCATCAATCACGGATACTACAGCTTCTGCTTTACAACTTTTTCGCAACATGTCAACAACTATCAACAGTTTTCAACCATTTAAACATTTCAACAGCTATCAACCGTTTTTAACCGTTTTATCATTTTAACAACTACCAACCGGTTTCAACCAATTTAACATTTCAACAACCGTCAACCGGTTTCAACCATTTTAACATTTCAACAACCGTCAACCGGTTTCAACCATTTTAACATTTCAACAACCGTCAACCGGTTTCAACCATTTTAACATTTCAACAACCGTCAACCGGTTTCAACCATTTTAACATTTCAACAACCGTCAACCGGTTTCAACCATTTTAACATTTCAACAACTGTCAACCGGTTTCAACCAGTTGAACATTTCAACAACCGTCAACCGGTTTCAACCATTTTAACATTTCAACAACCGTCAACCGGTTTCAACCATTTTAACATTTCAACAACTGTCAACCGGTTTCAACCAGTTGAACATTTCAACAACCGTCAACCGGTTTCAACCAGTTGAACATTTAAACAACTATCAACCGGTTTCAACCAATTTAACGTTTTAACTTACTTAACAGGCTTTTTCAAGCCAACTTAAAGTTCGTTCACGAACTTTCCCCTTCTAGTTATTATTATTATTCTACACTCAAAATTTAAAATGTTTCTCGTCCCACAGTTTTCGAGCTAGAGCCACGAAATTTTACAGGATCGTAGGGCCTATACCCGATTAGGTTGCTTGTGCTTTTCTAAGCGATCCGACGTACGGTTTCCGGAATATTAACGTTCAAAGTGGAATTTTTTCCCCATAGGGAATGAATGGGGAGGCTGTTGGCAGACTGCCAGACATGATGTCACAATGCATCGTTGTCTCACACAACAGGTCCAAACCACGCACGGAGCTCAATGTCTCACCAGTTCCCAGCCTTATTCTCAGCAGCTCTGTTAAGGGTTAACTGCTTTTAAGGTGGAATTGCACCAAGACAGCACAGAATTTTAAGGTGGAACTTCAATTTAAGGTGGACCTAACAATAGCATAACAATAAATTTAAGGTGGAACTTCAGTTAAGGTAGCGCTATGTTAAAGGTGGAACGGCTATTAACTTGTCACTAACTTTAAGGTGAGACCACAATTAATATAGCAAAAAAATTAAGGTGGAACTGCTATTAACATAGCACTAAATATGGCACAGTGTTTAAGGTGGAACGTTAATTAACATAGAAACAAAATTAAGGTGGCACACAACTTAAGGTGGAACTTCTTTTAAGGTGACACAGACTTTAAGGTGGAACTGCAATTAACCTAGCACTAAATTTAAGGTGGAACTTCAGTTAACATGGCACAAAATTAAAGGAGGCACAGAATTTAAGGCGGAACTTTAATCAACATAGCAATGAAATTAACATGGCACAGAGCTTACAGTGGAACTTGAAATGACATTGCACTAAATTTAAAGTGGAACAGACTTTAAGGTGGAACTGCAAATAACCTAGCACTAAATTTAAGGTGGCACAGAATTTTATGATGGAACTCTTCTTAAGGTAGCACCAAATTTAAAGTGGAACTTAGTTTAAGGTAGCACTAAAATTAACATCTTAGCACCTAGCAACAAATTACCATCGATCACGAGTACTACAGCTTCTGCTTTACAACTTTTTCACAACATTTCAACAACTATCAAGAGTTTTCAACCATTTTATCATTTTAACAACTGTCAACCGGTTTCAACCAATTTAACATTTTAACTATATTAACAGGCTTTGGAACATTAATTAACATAGAAACAAAATTACGGTGGCACACAACTTAAGGTGGAACTTCTTTTAAGGTGGAATAGACTTTAAGGTGGAACTGCAATTAACCTAGCACTAAATTTAAGGTGGAACTTCAGTTAAGGTAGCGCTATGTTAAAGGTGGAACGGCTATTAACTTGTCACTAACTTTAAGGTGAGACCTCAATTAATATAGCAAAAAAATTAAGGTGGAACTGCTATTAACATAGCACTAAATATGGCACAGTGTTTAAGGTGGAACGTTAATTAACATAGAAACAAAATGAAGGTGGCACACAACTTAAGGTGGAACTTCTTTTAAGGTGACACAGACTTTAAGGTGGAACTGCAATTAACCTAGCACTAAATTTAAGGTGGAACTTCAGTTAACAAGGCACAAAATTAAAGGAGGCACAGAATTTAAGATGGAACTTTAATCAACATAGCAATGAAATTAACATGGCACAGAGCTTACAGTGGAACATGAAATGACATTGCACTAAATTTAAGGTGGCACACTGTTTAAGGTGGAACCTTTTTAAGGAGGCACAGAACTTAAGGTTGAACTGCAAATAACCTAGCACTAAATTTAAGGTGGAACTTCAGTTAGCAAGGCACAAAATTAAAGGAGGCATAGAATTTAAGGCGGAACTTTAATCAACATAGCAATGAAATTAAGATGGCACAGACCTTACAGTGGAACCCTAACCCTAACATTGCACTAAATTTAAGGTGGCACAGAATTTAAGGTGGAACCTTTTTAAGGAGGCACAGAACTTAAGGTCGAACTGCAAATAAACTAGCACTGAATTTAAGGTGGCACAGAATTTAGGGTTGAACTCTCTTTAAGGTAGCACCAAATGTAAAGTGGAACTTAGTTTAAAGTAGCTCTAAAATTGACACATTAGCACATGGCAACAAATTACCATCAATCACGGATACTACAGCTTCTGCTTTACAACTTTTTCGCAACATGTCAACAACTATCAACAGTTTTCAACCATTTAAACATTTCAACAGCTATCAACCGTTTTTAACCGTTTTATCATTTTAACAACTACCAACCGGTTTCAACCAATTTAACATTTCAACAACCGTCAACCGGTTTCAACCATTTTAACATTTCAACAACCGTCAACCGGTTTCAACCATTTTAACATTTCAACAACCGTCAACCGGTTTCAACCATTTTAACATTTCAACAACCGTCAACCGGTTTCAACCATTTTAACATTTCAACAACCGTCAACCGGTTTCAACCATTTTAACATTTCAACAACTGTCAACCGGTTTCAACCAGTTGAACATTTCAACAACCGTCAACCGGTTTCAACCAGTTGAACATTTAAACAACTATCAACCGGTTTCAACCAATTTAACGTTTTAACTTACTTAACAGGCTTTTTCAAGCCAACTTAAAGTTCGTTCACGAACTTTCCCCTTCTAGTTATTATTATTATTCTACACTCAAAATTTAAAATGTTTCTCGTCCCACAGTTTTCGAGCTAGAGCCACGAAATTTTACAGGATCGTAGGGCCTATACCCGATTAGGTTGCTTGTGCTTTTCTAAGCAGATCCGACGTACGGTTTCCGGAATATTAACGTTCAAAGTGGAATTTTTTCCCCATAGGGAATGAATGGGGAGGCTGTTGGCAGACTGCCAGACATGATGTCACAATGCATCGTTGTCTCACACAACAGGTCCAAACCACGCACGGAGCTCAATGTCTCACCAGTTCCCAGCCTTATTCTCAGCAGCTCTGTTAAGGGTTAACTGCTTTTAAGGTGGAATTGCACCAAGACAGCACAGAATTTTAAGGTGGAACTTCAATTTAAGGTGGACCTAACAATAGCATAACAATAAATTTAAGGTGGAACTTCAGTTAAGGTAGCGCTATGTTAAAGGTGGAACGGCTATTAACTTGTCACTAACTTTAAGGTGAGACCACAATTAATATAGCAAAAAAATTAAGGTGGAACTGCTATTAACATAGCACTAAATATGGCACAGTGTTTAAGGTGGAACGTTAATTAACATAGAAACAAAATTAAGGTGGCACACAACTTAAGGTGGAACTTCTTTTAAGGTGACACAGACTTTAAGGTGGAACTGCAATTAACCTAGCACTAAATTTAAGGTGGAACTTCAGTTAACATGGCACAAAATTAAAGGAGGCACAGAATTTAAGGCGGAACTTTAATCAACATAGCAATGAAATTAACATGGCACAGAGCTTACAGTGGAACTTGAAATGACATTGCACTAAATTTAAAGTGGAACAGACTTTAAGGTGGAACTGCAAATAACCTAGCACTAAATTTAAGGTGGCACAGAATTTTATGATGGAACTCTTCTTAAGGTAGCACCAAATTTAAAGTGGAACTTAGTTTAAGGTAGCACTAAAATTAACATCTTAGCACCTAGCAACAAATTACCATCGATCACGAGTACTACAGCTTCTGCTTTACAACTTTTTCACAACATTTCAACAACTATCAAGAGTTTTCAACCATTTTATCATTTTAACAACTGTCAACCGGTTTCAACCAATTTAACATTTTAACTATATTAACAGGCTTTGGAACATTAATTAACATAGAAACAAAATTACGGTGGCACACAACTTAAGGTGGAACTTCTTTTAAGGTGGAATAGACTTTAAGGTGGAACTGCAATTAACCTAGCACTAAATTTAAGGTGGAACTTCAGTTAAGGTAGCGCTATGTTAAAGGTGGAACGGCTATTAACTTGTCACTAACTTTAAGGTGAGACCTCAATTAATATAGCAAAAAAATTAAGGTGGAACTGCTATTAACATAGCACTAAATATGGCACAGTGTTTAAGGTGGAACGTTAATTAACATAGAAACAAAATGAAGGTGGCACACAACTTAAGGTGGAACTTCTTTTAAGGTGACACAGACTTTAAGGTGGAACTGCAATTAACCTAGCACTAAATTTAAGGTGGAACTTCAGTTAACAAGGCACAAAATTAAAGGAGGCACAGAATTTAAGATGGAACTTTAATCAACATAGCAATGAAATTAACATGGCACAGAGCTTACAGTGGAACATGAAATGACATTGCACTAAATTTAAGGTGGCACACTGTTTAAGGTGGAACCTTTTTAAGGAGGCACAGAACTTAAGGTTGAACTGCAAATAACCTAGCACTAAATTTAAGGTGGAACTTCAGTTAGCAAGGCACAAAATTAAAGGAGGCATAGAATTTAAGGCGGAACTTTAATCAACATAGCAATGAAATTAAGATGGCACAGACCTTACAGTGGAACCCTAACCCTAACATTGCACTAAATTTAAGGTGGCACAGAATTTAAGGTGGAACCTTTTTAAGGAGGCACAGAACTTAAGGTCGAACTGCAAATAAACTAGCACTGAATTTAAGGTGGCACAGAATTTAGGGTTGAACTCTCTTTAAGGTAGCACCAAATGTAAAGTGGAACTTAGTTTAAAGTAGCTCTAAAATTGACACATTAGCACATGGCAACAAATTACCATCAATCACGGATACTACAGCTTCTGCTTTACAACTTTTTCGCAACATGTCAACAACTATCAACAGTTTTCAACCATTTAAACATTTCAACAGCTATCAACCGTTTTTAACCGTTTTATCATTTTAACAACTACCAACCGGTTTCAACCAATTTAACATTTCAACAACCGTCAACCGGTTTCAACCATTTTAACATTTCAACAACCGTCAACCGGTTTCAACCATTTTAACATTTCAACAACCGTCAACCGGTTTCAACCATTTTAACATTTCAACAACCGTCAACCGGTTTCAACCATTTTAAACATTTCAACAACCGTCAACCGGTTTCAACCATTTTAACATTTCAACAACTGTCAACCGGTTTCAACCAGTTGAACATTTCAACAACCGTCAACCGGTTTCAACCAGTTGAACATTTAAACAACTATCAACCGGTTTCAACCAATTTAACGTTTTAACTTACTTAACAGGCTTTTTCAAGCCAACTTAAAGTTCGTTCACGAACTTTCCCCTTCTAGTTATTATTATTATTCTACGCTCAAAATTTTAAAATGTTTCTCGTCCCACAGTTTTCGAGCTAGAGCCACGAAATTTTACAGGATCGTAGGGCCTATACCCGATTAGGTTGCTTGTGCTTTTCTAAGCAATCCGACGTACGGTTTCCGGAATATTAACGTTCAAAGTGGAATTTTTTCCCCATAGGGAATGAATGGGGAGGCTGTTGGCAGACTGCCAGACATGATGTCACAATGCATCGTTGTCTCACACAACAGGTCCAAACCACGCACGGAGCTCAATGTCTCACCAGTTCCCAGCCTTATTCTCAGCAGCTCTGTTAAGGGTTAACTGCTTTTAAGGTGGAATTGCACCAAGACAGCACAGAATTTTAAGGTGGAACTTCAATTTAAGGTGGACCTAACAATAGCATAACAATAAATTTAAGGTGGAACTTCAGTTAAGGTAGCGCTATGTTAAAGGTGGAACGGCTATTAACTTGTCACTAACTTTAAGGTGAGACCACAATTAATATAGCAAAAAAATTAAGGTGGAACTGCTATTAACATAGCACTAAATATGGCACAGTGTTTAAGGTGGAACGTTAATTAACATAGAAACAAAATTAAGGTGGCACACAACTTAAGGTGGAACTTCTTTTAAGGTGACACAGACTTTAAGGTGGAACTGCAATTAACCTAGCACTAAATTTAAGGTGGAACTTCAGTTAACATGGCACAAAATTAAAGGAGGCACAGAATTTAAGGCGGAACTTTAATCAACATAGCAATGAAATTAACATGGCACAGAGCTTACAGTGGAACTTGAAATGACATTGCACTAAATTTAAAGTGGAACAGACTTTAAGGTGGAACTGCAAATAACCTAGCACTAAATTTAAGGTGGCACAGAATTTTATGATGGAACTCTTCTTAAGGTAGCACCAAATTTAAAGTGGAACTTAGTTTAAGGTAGCACTAAAATTAACATCTTAGCACCTAGCAACAAATTACCATCGATCACGAGTACTACAGCTTCTGCTTTACAACTTTTTCACAACATTTCAACAACTATCAAGAGTTTTCAACCATTTTATCATTTTAACAACTGTCAACCGGTTTCAACCAATTTAACATTTTAACTATATTAACAGGCTTTGGAACATTAATTAACATAGAAACAAAATTACGGTGGCACACAACTTAAGGTGGAACTTCTTTTAAGGTGGAATAGACTTTAAGGTGGAACTGCAATTAACCTAGCACTAAATTTAAGGTGGAACTTCAGTTAAGGTAGCGCTATGTTAAAGGTGGAACGGCTATTAACTTGTCACTAACTTTAAGGTGAGACCTCAATTAATATAGCAAAAAAATTAAGGTGGAACTGCTATTAACATAGCACTAAATATGGCACAGTGTTTAAGGTGGAACGTTAATTAACATAGAAACAAAATGAAGGTGGCACACAACTTAAGGTGGAACTTCTTTTAAGGTGACACAGACTTTAAGGTGGAACTGCAATTAACCTAGCACTAAATTTAAGGTGGAACTTCAGTTAACAAGGCACAAAATTAAAGGAGGCACAGAATTTAAGATGGAACTTTAATCAACATAGCAATGAAATTAACATGGCACAGAGCTTACAGTGGAACATGAAATGACATTGCACTAAATTTAAGGTGGCACACTGTTTAAGGTGGAACCTTTTTAAGGAGGCACAGAACTTAAGGTTGAACTGCAAATAACCTAGCACTAAATTTAAGGTGGAACTTCAGTTAGCAAGGCACAAAATTAAAGGAGGCATAGAATTTAAGGCGGAACTTTAATCAACATAGCAATGAAATTAAGATGGCACAGACCTTACAGTGGAACCCTAACCCTAACATTGCACTAAATTTAAGGTGGCACAGAATTTAAGGTGGAACCTTTTTAAGGAGGCACAGAACTTAAGGTCGAACTGCAAATAAACTAGCACTGAATTTAAGGTGGCACAGAATTTAGGGTTGAACTCTCTTTAAGGTAGCACCAAATGTAAAGTGGAACTTAGTTTAAAGTAGCTCTAAAATTGACACATTAGCACATGGCAACAAATTACCATCAATCACGGATACTACAGCTTCTGCTTTACAACTTTTTCGCAACATGTCAACAACTATCAACAGTTTTCAACCATTTAAACATTTCAACAGCTATCAACCGTTTTTAACCGTTTTATCATTTTAACAACTACCAACCGGTTTCAACCAATTTAACATTTCAACAACCGTCAACCGGTTTCAACCATTTTAACATTTCAACAACCGTCAACCGGTTTCAACCATTTTAACATTTCAACAACCGTCAACCGGTTTCAACCATTTTAACATTTCAACAACTGTCAACCGGTTTCAACCAGTTGAACATTTCAACAACCGTCAACCGGTTTCAACCAGTTGAACATTTAAACAACTATCAACCGGTTTCAACCAATTTAACGTTTTAACTTACTTAACAGGCTTTTTCAAGCCAACTTAAAGTTCGTTCACGAACTTTCCCCTTCTAGTTATTAAGTTGGCTTGAAAAAGCCAACTTACTGTTCTTCGTAATCTTATTATTATTATTATTAAGTTGGCTTGAAAAAGCCAACTTACTGTTCTTCGTAATCTTATTATTAAGTTGGCTTGAAAAAGCCAACTTACTGTTCTTCGTAATCTTCTTATTATTATTATTATTATTATTCTACGCTCAAAATTTAAAATGTTTCTCGTCCCACAGTTTTCGAGCTAGAGCCACGAAATTTTACAGGATCGTAGGGCCTATACCCGATTAGGTTGCTTGTGCTTTTCTAAGCGATCCGACGTACGGTTTCCGGAATATTAACGTTCAAAGTGGAATTTTTTCCCCATAGGGAATGAATGGGGAGGCTGTTGGCAGACTGCCAGACATGATGTCACAATGCATCGTTGTCTCACACAACAGGTCCAAACCACGCACGGAGCTCAATGTCTCACCAGTTCCCAGCCTTATTCTCAGCAGCTCTGTTAAGGGTTAACTGCTTTTAAGGTGGAATTGCACCAAGACAGCACAGAATTTTAAGGTGGAACTTCAATTTAAGGTGGACCTAACAATAGCATAACAATAAATTTAAGGTGGAACTTCAGTTAAGGTAGCGCTATGTTAAAGGTGGAACGGCTATTAACTTGTCACTAACTTTAAGGTGAGACCACAATTAATATAGCAAAAAAATTAAGGTGGAACTGCTATTAACATAGCACTAAATATGGCACAGTGTTTAAGGTGGAACGTTAATTAACATAGAAACAAAATTAAGGTGGCACACAACTTAAGGTGGAACTTCTTTTAAGGTGACACAGACTTTAAGGTGGAACTGCAATTAACCTAGCACTAAATTTAAGGTGGAACTTCAGTTAACATGGCACAAAATTAAAGGAGGCACAGAATTTAAGGCGGAACTTTAATCAACATAGCAATGAAATTAACATGGCACAGAGCTTACAGTGGAACTTGAAATGACATTGCACTAAATTTAAAGTGGAACAGACTTTAAGGTGGAACTGCAAATAACCTAGCACTAAATTTAAGGTGGCACAGAATTTTATGATGGAACTCTTCTTAAGGTAGCACCAAATTTAAAGTGGAACTTAGTTTAAGGTAGCACTAAAATTAACATCTTAGCACCTAGCAACAAATTACCATCGATCACGAGTACTACAGCTTCTGCTTTACAACTTTTTCACAACATTTCAACAACTATCAAGAGTTTTCAACCATTTTATCATTTTAACAACTGTCAACCGGTTTCAACCAATTTAACATTTTAACTATATTAACAGGCTTTGGAACATTAATTAACATAGAAACAAAATTACGGTGGCACACAACTTAAGGTGGAACTTCTTTTAAGGTGGAATAGACTTTAAGGTGGAACTGCAATTAACCTAGCACTAAATTTAAGGTGGAACTTCAGTTAAGGTAGCGCTATGTTAAAGGTGGAACGGCTATTAACTTGTCACTAACTTTAAGGTGAGACCTCAATTAATATAGCAAAAAAATTAAGGTGGAACTGCTATTAACATAGCACTAAATATGGCACAGTGTTTAAGGTGGAACGTTAATTAACATAGAAACAAAATGAAGGTGGCACACAACTTAAGGTGGAACTTCTTTTAAGGTGACACAGACTTTAAGGTGGAACTGCAATTAACCTAGCACTAAATTTAAGGTGGAACTTCAGTTAACATGGCACAAAATTAAAGGAGGCACAGAATTTAAGATGGAACTTTAATCAACATAGCAATGAAATTAACATGGCACAGAGCTTACAGTGGAACATGAAATGACATTGCACTAAATTTAAGGTGGCACACTGTTTAAGGTGGAACCTTTTTAAGGAGGCACAGAACTTAAGGTTGAACTGCAAATAACCTAGCACTAAATTTAAGGTGGAACTTCAGTTAGCAAGGCACAAAATTAAAGGAGGCATAGAATTTAAGGCGGAACTTTAATCAACATAGCAATGAAATTAAGATGGCACAGACCTTACAGTGGAACCCTAACCCTAACATTGCACTAAATTTAAGGTGGCACAGAATTTAAGGTGGAACCTTTTTAAGGAGGCACAGAACTTAAGGTCGAACTGCAAATAAACTAGCACTGAATTTAAGGTGGCACAGAATTTAAGGTTGAACTCTCTTTAAGGTAGCACCAAATGTAAAGTGGAACTTAGTTTAAAGTAGCTCTAAAATTGACACATTAACACATGGCAACAAATTACCATCAATCACGGATACTACAGCTTCTGCTTTACAACTTTTTCGCAACATGTCAACAACTATCAACAGTTTTCAACCATTTAAACATTTCAACAGCTATCAACCGTTTTTAACCGTTTTATCATTTTAACAACTACCAACCGGTTTAAACCAATTGAACATTTCAACAACTGTCAACCGGTTTCAACCATTTTAACATTTCAACAACCGTCAACCGGTTTCAACCATTTTAACATTTCAACAACCGTCAACCGGTTTCAACCATTTTAACATTTCAACAACCGTCAACCGGTTTCAACCATTTTAACATTTCAACAACTGTCAACCGGTTTCAACCAGTTGAACATTTCAACAACCGTCAAACGGTTTCAACCATTTTAACATTTCAACAACTGTCAACCGGTTTCAACCATTTGAACATTTCAACAACCGTCAAACGGTTTCAACCATTTTAACATTTCAACAACCGTCAACCGGTTTCAACCATTTTAACATTTCAACAACCGTCAACCGGTTTCAACCATTTGAACATTTCAACAACCGTCAAACGGTTTCAACCATTTTAACATTTCAACAACCGTCAACCGGTTTCAACCATTTTAACATTTCAACAACTGTCAACCGGTTTCAACCAGTTGAACATTTCAACAACCGTCAACCGGTTTCAACCATTTTAACATTTCAACAACCGTCAACCGGTTTCAACCAGTTGAACATTTCAACAACCGTCAACCGGTTTCAACCATTTTAACATTTCAACAACTGTCAACCGGTTTCAACCAGTTGAACATTTAAACAACTATCAACCGGTTTCAACCAATTTAACGTTTTAACTTACTTAACAGGCTTTTTCAAGCCAACTTAAAGTTCGTTCACGAACTTTCCCCTTCTAGTTAAGTTGGCTTGAAAAAGCCAACTTACTGTTCTTCGTAATCTTCTTCTTATTATTATTATTATTATTATTATTATTCTACGCTCAAAAATTTAAAATGTTTCTCGTCCCACAGTTTTCGAGCTAGAGCCACGAAATTTTACAGGATCGTAGGGCCTATACCCGATTAGGTTGCTTGTGCTTTTCTAAGCGATCCGACGTACGGTTTCCGGAATATTAACGTTCAAAGTGGAATTTTTTCCCCATAGGGAATGAATGGGGAGGCTGTTGGCAGACTGCCAGACATGATGTCACAATGCATCGTTGTCTCACACAACAGGTCCAAACCACGCACGGAGCTCAATGTCTCACCAGTTCCCAGCCTTATTCTCAGCAGCTCTGTTAAGGGTTAACTGCTTTTAAGGTGGAATTGCACCAAGACAGCACAGAATTTTAAGGTGGAACTTCAATTTAAGGTGGACCTAACAATAGCATAACAATAAATTTAAGGTGGAACTTCAGTTAAGGTAGCGCTATGTTAAAGGTGGAACGGCTATTAACTTGTCACTAACTTTAAGGTGAGACCACAATTAATATAGCAAAAAAATTAAGGTGGAACTGCTATTAACATAGCACTAAATATGGCACAGTGTTTAAGGTGGAACGTTAATTAACATAGAAACAAAATTAAGGTGGCACACAACTTAAGGTGGAACTTCTTTTAAGGTGACACAGACTTTAAGGTGGAACTGCAATTAACCTAGCACTAAATTTAAGGTGGAACTTCAGTTAACATGGCACAAAATTAAAGGAGGCACAGAATTTAAGGCGGAACTTTAATCAACATAGCAATGAAATTAACATGGCACAGAGCTTACAGTGGAACTTGAAATTACATTGCACTAAATTTAAAGTGGAACAGACTTTAAGGTGGAACTGCAAATAACCTAGCACTAAATTTAAGGTGGAACTTCAGTTAAGGTAGCGCTATGTTAAAGGTGGAACGGCTATTAACTTGTCACTAACTTTAAGGTGAGACCTCAATTAATATAGCAAAAAAATTAAGGTGGAACTGCTATTAACATAGCACTAAATATGGCACAGTGTTTAAGGTGGAACGTTAATTAACATAGAAACAAAATGAAGGTGGCACACAACTTAAGGTGGAACTTCTTTTAAGGTGACACAGACTTTAAGGTGGAACTGCAATTAACCTAGCACTAAATTTAAGGTGGAACTTCAGTTAACAAGGCACAAAATTAAAGGAGGCACAGAATTTAAGATGGAACTTTAATCAACATAGCAATGAAATTAACATGGCACAGAGCTTACAGTGGAACATGAAATGACATTGCACTAAATTTAAGGTGGCACACTGTTTAAGGTGGAACCTTTTTAAGGAGGCACAGAACTTAAGGTTGAACTGCAAATAACCTAGCACTAAATTTAAGGTGGAACTTCAGTTAGCAAGGCACAAAATTAAAGGAGGCATAGAATTTAAGGCGGAACTTTAATCAACATAGCAATGAAATTAAGATGGCACAGACCTTACAGTGGAACCCTAACCCTAACATTGCACTAAATTTAAGGTGGCACAGAATTTAAGGTGGAACCTTTTTAAGGAGGCACAGAACTTAAGGTCGAACTGCAAATAAACTAGCACTGAATTTAAGGTGGCACAGAATTTAGGGTTGAACTCTCTTTAAGGTAGCACCAAATGTAAAGTGGAACTTAGTTTAAAGTAGCTCTAAAATTGACACATTAGCACATGGCAACAAATTACCATCAATCACGGATACTACAGCTTCTGCTTTACAACTTTTTCGCAACATGTCAACAACTATCAACAGTTTTCAACCATTTAAACATTTCAACAGCTATCAACCGTTTTTAACCGTTTTATCATTTTAACAACTACCAACCGGTTTCAACCAATTTAACATTTCAACAACCGTCAACCGGTTTCAACCATTTTAACATTTCAACAACCGTCAACCGGTTTCAACCATTTTAACATTTCAACAACCGTCAACCGGTTTCAACCATTTTAACATTTCAACAACCGTCAACCGGTTTCAACCATTTTAACATTTCAACAACCGTCAACCGGTTTCAACCATTTTAACATTTCAACAACCGTCAACCGGTTTCAACCAGTTGAACATTTAAACAACTATCAACCGGTTTCAACCAATTTAACGTTTTAACTTACTTAACAGGCTTTTTCAAGCCAACTTAAAGTTCGTTCACGAACTTTCCCCTTCTAGTTATTATTATTATTCTACACTCAAAATTTAAACAGTTTCTCGTCCCACAGTTTTCGAGCTAGAGCCACGAAATTTTACAGGATCGTAGGGCCTATACCCGATTAGGTTGCTTGTGCTTTTCTAAGCGATCCGACGTACGGTTTCCGGAATATTAACGTTCAAAGTGGAATTTTTTCCCCATAGGGAATGAATGGGGAGGCTGTTGGCAGACTGCCAGACATGATGTCACAATGCATCGTTGTCTCACACAACAGGTCCAAACCACGCACGGAGCTCAATGTCTCACCAGTTCCCAGCCTTATTCTCAGCAGCTCTGTTAAGGGTTAACTGCTTTTAAGGTGGAATTGCACCAAGACAGCACAGAATTTTAAGGTGGAACTTCAATTTAAGGTGGACCTAACAATAGCATAACAATAAATTTAAGGTGGAACTTCAGTTAAGGTAGCGCTATGTTAAAGGTGGAACGGCTATTAACTTGTCACTAACTTTAAGGTGAGACCACAATTAATATAGCAAAAAAATTAAGGTGGAACTGCTATTAACATAGCACTAAATATGGCACAGTGTTTAAGGTGGAACGTTAATTAACATAGAAACAAAATTAAGGTGGCACACAACTTAAGGTGGAACTTCTTTTAAGGTGACACAGACTTTAAGGTGGAACTGCAATTAACCTAGCACTAAATTTAAGGTGGAACTTCAGTTAACATGGCACAAAATTAAAGGAGGCACAGAATTTAAGGCGGAACTTTAATCAACATAGCAATGAAATTAACATGGCACAGAGCTTACAGTGGAACTTGAAATGACATTGCACTAAATTTAAAGTGGAACAGACTTTAAGGTGGAACTGCAAATAACCTAGCACTAAATTTAAGGTGGCACAGAATTTTATGATGGAACTCTTCTTAAGGTAGCACCAAATTTAAAGTGGAACTTAGTTTAAGGTAGCACTAAAATTAACATCTTAGCACCTAGCAACAAATTACCATCGATCACGAGTACTACAGCTTCTGCTTTACAACTTTTTCACAACATTTCAACAACTATCAAGAGTTTTCAACCATTTTATCATTTTAACAACTGTCAACCGGTTTCAACCAATTTAACATTTTAACTATATTAACAGGCTTTGGAACATTAATTAACATAGAAACAAAATTACGGTGGCACACAACTTAAGGTGGAACTTCTTTTAAGGTGGAATAGACTTTAAGGTGGAACTGCAATTAACCTAGCACTAAATTTAAGGTGGAACTTCAGTTAAGGTAGCGCTATGTTAAAGGTGGAACGGCTATTAACTTGTCACTAACTTTAAGGTGAGACCTCAATTAATATAGCAAAAAAATTAAGGTGGAACTGCTATTAACATAGCACTAAATATGGCACAGTGTTTAAGGTGGAACGTTAATTAACATAGAAACAAAATGAAGGTGGCACACAACTTAAGGTGGAACTTCTTTTAAGGTGACACAGACTTTAAGGTGGAACTGCAATTAACCTAGCACTAAATTTAAGGTGGAACTTCAGTTAACAAGGCACAAAATTAAAGGAGGCACAGAATTTAAGGCGGAACTTTAATCAACATAGCAATGAAATTAACATGGCACAGAGCTTACAGTGGAACATGAAATGACATTGCACTAAATTTAAGGTGGCACACTGTTTAAGGTGGAACCTTTTTAAGGAGGCACAGAACTTAAGGTTGAACTGCAAATAACCTAGCACTAAATTTAAGGTGGAACTTCAGTTAGCAAGGCACAAAATTAAAGGAGGCATAGAATTTAAGGCGGAACTTTAATCAACATAGCAATGAAATTAAGATGGCACAGACCTTACAGTGGAACCCTAACCCTAACATTGCACTAAATTTAAGGTGGCACAGAATTTAAGGTGGAACCTTTTTAAGGAGGCACAGAACTTAAGGTCGAACTGCAAATAAACTAGCACTGAATTTAAGGTGGCACAGAATTTAGGGTTGAACTCTCTTTAAGGTAGCACCAAATGTAAAGTGGAACTTAGTTTAAAGTAGCTCTAAAATTGACACATTAGCACATGGCAACAAATTACCATCAATCACGGATACTACAGCTTCTGCTTTACAACTTTTTCGCAACATGTCAACAACTATCAACAGTTTTCAACCATTTAAACATTTCAACAGCTATCAACCGTTTTTAACCGTTTTATCATTTTAACAACTACCAACCGGTTTCAACCAATTTAACATTTCAACAACCGTCAACCGGTTTCAACCATTTTAACATTTCAACAACCGTCAACCGGTTTCAACCATTTTAACATTTCAACAACCGTCAACCGGTTTCAACCATTTTAACATTTCAACAACCGTCAACCGGTTTCAACCATTTTAACATTTCAACAACCGTCAACCGGTTTCAACCATTTTAACATTTCAACAACCGTCAACCGGTTTCAACCATTTTAACATTTCAACAACCGTCAACACGGTTTCAACCAGTTGAACATTTAAACAACTATCAACCGGTTTCAACCAATTTAACGTTTTAACTTACTTAACAGGCTTTTTCAAGCCAACTTAAAGTTCGTTCACGAACTTTCCCCTTCTAGTTATTATTATTATTCTACAGCTCAAAATTTAAACATGTTTCTCGTCCCACAGTTTTCGAGCTAGAGCCACGAAATTTTACAGGATCGTAGGGCCTATACCCGATTAGGTTGCTTGTGCTTTTCTAAGCGATCCGACGTACGGTTTCCGGAATATTAACGTTCAAAGTGGAATTTTTTCCCCATAGGGAATGAATGGGGAGGCTGTTGGCAGACTGCCAGACATGATGTCACAATGCATCGTTGTCTCACACAACAGGTCCAAACCACGCACGGAGCTCAATGTCTCACCAGTTCCCAGCCTTATTCTCAGCAGCTCTGTTAAGGGTTAACTGCTTTTAAGGTGGAATTGCACCAAGACAGCACAGAATTTTAAGGTGGAACTTCAATTTAAGGTGGACCTAACAATAGCATAACAATAAATTTAAGGTGGAACTTCAGTTAAGGTAGCGCTATGTTAAAGGTGGAACGGCTATTAACTTGTCACTAACTTTAAGGTGAGACCACAATTAATATAGCAAAAAAATTAAGGTGGAACTGCTATTAACATAGCACTAAATATGGCACAGTGTTTAAGGTGGAACGTTAATTAACATAGAAACAAAATTAAGGTGGCACACAACTTAAGGTGGAACTTCTTTTAAGGTGACACAGACTTTAAGGTGGAACTGCAATTAACCTAGCACTAAATTTAAGGTGGAACTTCAGTTAACATGGCACAAAATTAAAGGAGGCACAGAATTTAAGGCGGAACTTTAATCAACATAGCAATGAAATTAACATGGCACAGAGCTTACAGTGGAACTTGAAATGACATTGCACTAAATTTAAAGTGGAACAGACTTTAAGGTGGAACTGCAAATAACCTAGCACTAAATTTAAGGTGGCACAGAATTTTATGATGGAACTCTTCTTAAGGTAGCACCAAATTTAAAGTGGAACTTAGTTTAAGGTAGCACTAAAATTAACATCTTAGCACCTAGCAACAAATTACCATCGATCACGAGTACTACAGCTTCTGCTTTACAACTTTTTCACAACATTTCAACAACTATCAAGAGTTTTCAACCATTTTATCATTTTAACAACTGTCAACCGGTTTCAACCAATTTAACATTTTAACTATATTAACAGGCTTTGGAACATTAATTAACATAGAAACAAAATTACGGTGGCACACAACTTAAGGTGGAACTTCTTTTAAGGTGGAATAGACTTTAAGGTGGAACTGCAATTAACCTAGCACTAAATTTAAGGTGGAACTTCAGTTAAGGTAGCGCTATGTTAAAGGTGGAACGGCTATTAACTTGTCACTAACTTTAAGGTGAGACCTCAATTAATATAGCAAAAAAATTAAGGTGGAACTGCTATTAACATAGCACTAAATATGGCACAGTGTTTAAGGTGGAACGTTAATTAACATAGAAACAAAATGAAGGTGGCACACAACTTAAGGTGGAACTTCTTTTAAGGTGACACAGACTTTAAGGTGGAACTGCAATTAACCTAGCACTAAATTTAAGGTGGAACTTCAGTTAACAAGGCACAAAATTAAAGGAGGCACAGAATTTAAGGCGGAACTTTAATCAACATAGCAATGAAATTAACATGGCACAGAGCTTACAGTGGAACATGAAATGACATTGCACTAAATTTAAGGTGGCACACTGTTTAAGGTGGAACCTTTTTAAGGAGGCACAGAACTTAAGGTTGAACTGCAAATAACCTAGCACTAAATTTAAGGTGGAACTTCAGTTAGCAAGGCACAAAATTAAAGGAGGCATAGAATTTAAGGCGGAACTTTAATCAACATAGCAATGAAATTAAGATGGCACAGACCTTACAGTGGAACCCTAACCCTAACATTGCACTAAATTTAAGGTGGCACAGAATTTAAGGTGGAACCTTTTTAAGGAGGCACAGAACTTAAGGTCGAACTGCAAATAAACTAGCACTGAATTTAAGGTGGCACAGAATTTAGGGTTGAACTCTCTTTAAGGTAGCACCAAATGTAAAGTGGAACTTAGTTTAAAGTAGCTCTAAAATTGACACATTAGCACATGGCAACAAATTACCATCAATCACGGATACTACAGCTTCTGCTTTACAACTTTTTCGCAACATGTCAACAACTATCAACAGTTTTCAACCATTTAAACATTTCAACAGCTATCAACCGTTTTTAACCGTTTTATCATTTTAACAACTACCACCGGTTTCAACCAATTTAACATTTCAACAACCGTCAACCGGTTTCAACCAATTTAACATTTCAACAACCGTCAACCGGTTTCAACCATTTTAACATTTCAACAACCGTCAACCGGTTTCAACCATTTTAACATTTCAACAACCGTCAACCGGTTTCAACCATTTTAACATTTCAACAACTGTCAACCGGTTTCAACCAGTTGAACATTTCAACAACCGTCAACCGGTTTCAACCAGTTGAACATTTAAACAACTATCAACCGGTTTCAACCAATTTAACGTTTTAACTTACTTAACAGGCTTTTTCAAGCCAACTTAAAGTTCGTTCACGAACTTTCCCCTTCTAGTTAAGTTGGCTTGAAAAAGCCAACTTACTGTTCTTCGTAATCTTCTTAATATTATTATTATTATTATTATTCTACGCTCAAAATTTAAAATGTTTCTCGTCCCACAGTTTTCGAGCTAGAGCCACGAAATTTTACAGGATCGTAGGGCCTATACCCGATTAGGTTGCTTGTGCTTTTCTAAGCGATCCGACGTACGGTTTCCGGAATATTAACGTTCAAAGTGGAATTTTTTCCCCATAGGGAATGAATGGGGAGGCTGTTGGCAGACTGCCAGACATGATGTCACAATGCATCGTTGTCTCACACAACAGGTCCAAACCACGCACGGAGCTCAATGTCTCACCAGTTCCCAGCCTTATTCTCAGCAGCTCTGTTAAGGGTTAACTGCTTTTAAGGTGGAATTGCACCAAGACAGCACAGAATTTTAAGGTGGAACTTCAATTTAAGGTGGACCTAACAATAGCATAACAATAAATTTAAGGTGGAACTTCAGTTAAGGTAGCGCTATGTTAAAGGTGGAACGGCTATTAACTTGTCACTAACTTTAAGGTGAGACCACAATTAATATAGCAAAAAAATTAAGGTGGAACTGCTATTAACATAGCACTAAATATGGCACAGTGTTTAAGGTGGAACGTTAATTAACATAGAAACAAAATTAAGGTGGCACACAACTTAAGGTGGAACTTCTTTTAAGGTGACACAGACTTTAAGGTGGAACTGCAATTAACCTAGCACTAAATTTAAGGTGGAACTTCAGTTAACATGGCACAAAATTAAAGGAGGCACAGAATTTAAGGCGGAACTTTAATCAACATAGCAATGAAATTAACATGGCACAGAGCTTACAGTGGAACTTGAAATGACATTGCACTAAATTTAAAGTGGAACAGACTTTAAGGTGGAACTGCAAATAACCTAGCACTAAATTTAAGGTGGCACAGAATTTTATGATGGAACTCTTCTTAAGGTAGCACCAAATTTAAAGTGGAACTTAGTTTAAGGTAGCACTAAAATTAACATCTTAGCACCTAGCAACAAATTACCATCGATCACGAGTACTACAGCTTCTGCTTTACAACTTTTTCACAACATTTCAACAACTATCAAGAGTTTTCAACCATTTTATCATTTTAACAACTGTCAACCGGTTTCAACCAATTTAACATTTTAACTATATTAACAGGCTTTGGAACATTAATTAACATAGAAACAAAATTACGGTGGCACACAACTTAAGGTGGAACTTCTTTTAAGGTGGAATAGACTTTAAGGTGGAACTGCAATTAACCTAGCACTAAATTTAAGGTGGAACTTCAGTTAAGGTAGCGCTATGTTAAAGGTGGAACGGCTATTAACTTGTCACTAACTTTAAGGTGAGACCTCAATTAATATAGCAAAAAAATTAAGGTGGAACTGCTATTAACATAGCACTAAATATGGCACAGTGTTTAAGGTGGAACGTTAATTAACATAGAAACAAAATGAAGGTGGCACACAACTTAAGGTGGAACTTCTTTTAAGGTGACACAGACTTTAAGGTGGAACTGCAATTAACCTAGCACTAAATTTAAGGTGGAACTTCAGTTAACAAGGCACAAAATTAAAGGAGGCACAGAATTTAAGATGGAACTTTAATCAACATAGCAATGAAATTAACATGGCACAGAGCTTACAGTGGAACATGAAATGACATTGCACTAAATTTAAGGTGGCACACTGTTTAAGGTGGAACCTTTTTAAGGAGGCACAGAACTTAAGGTTGAACTGCAAATAACCTAGCACTAAATTTAAGGTGGAACTTCAGTTAGCAAGGCACAAAATTAAAGGAGGCATAGAATTTAAGGCGGAACTTTAATCAACATAGCAATGAAATTAAGATGGCACAGACCTTACAGTGGAACCCTAACCCTAACATTGCACTAAATTTAAGGTGGCACAGAATTTAAGGTGGAACCTTTTTAAGGAGGCACAGAACTTAAGGTCGAACTGCAAATAAACTAGCACTGAATTTAAGGTGGCACAGAATTTAGGGTTGAACTCTCTTTAAGGTAGCACCAAATGTAAAGTGGAACTTAGTTTAAAGTAGCTCTAAAATTGACACATTAGCACATGGCAACAAATTACCATCAATCACGGATACTACAGCTTCTGCTATACAACTTTTTCGCAACATGTCAACAACTATCAACAGTTTTCAACCATTTAAACATTTCAACAGCTATCAACCGTTTTTAACCGTTTTATCATTTTAACAACTACCAACCGGTTTCAACCAATTTAACATTTCAACAACCGTCAACCGGTTTCAACCATTTTAACATTTCAACAACCGTCAACCGGTTTCAACCATTTTAACATTTCAACAACTGTCAACCGGTTTCAACCAGTTGAACATTTCAACAACCGTCAACCGGTTTCAACCAGTTGAACATTTAAACAACTATCAACCTGTTTCAACCAATTTAACGTTTTAACTTACTTAACAGGCTTTTTCAAGCCAACTTAAAGTTCGTTCACGAACTTTCCCCTTCTAGTTATTATTATTATTCTACGCTCAAAATTTTAAAATGTTTCTCGTCCCACAGTTTTCGAGCTAGAGCCACGAAATTTTACAGGATCGTAGGGCCTATACCCGATTAGGTTGCTTGTGCTTTTCTAAGCAATCCGACTTACGGTTTCCGGAATATTAACGTTCAAAGTGGAATTTTTTCCCCATAGGGAATGAATGGGGAGGCTGTTGGCAGACTGCCAGACATGATGTCACAATGCATCGTTGTCTCACACAACAGGTCCAAACCACGCACGGAGCTCAATGTCTCACCAGTTCCCAGCCTTATTCTCAGCAGCTCTGTTAAGGGTTAACTGCTTTTAAGGTGGAATTGCACCAAGACAGCACAGAATTTTAAGGTGGAACTTCAATTTAAGGTGGACCTAACAATAGCATAACAATAAATTTAAGGTGGAACTTCAGTTAAGGTAGCGCTATGTTAAAGGTGGAACGGCTATTAACTTGTCACTAACTTTAAGGTGAGACCACAATTAATATAGCAAAAAAATTAAGGTGGAACTGCTATTAACATAGCACTAAATATGGCACAGTGTTTAAGGTGGAACGTTAATTAACATAGAAACAAAATTAAGGTGGCACACAACTTAAGGTGGAACTTCTTTTAAGGTGACACAGACTTTAAGGTGGAACTGCAATTAACCTAGCACTAAATTTAAGGTGGAACTTCAGTTAACATGGCACAAAATTAAAGGAGGCACAGAATTTAAGGCGGAACTTTAATCAACATAGCAATGAAATTAACATGGCACAGAGCTTACAGTGGAACTTGAAATTACATTGCACTAAATTTAAAGTGGAACAGACTTTAAGGTGGAACTGCAAATAACCTAGCACTAAATTTAAGGTGGAACTTCAGTTAAGGTAGCGCTATGTTAAAGGTGGAACGGCTATTAACTTGTCACTAACTTTAAGGTGAGACCTCAATTAATATAACAAAAAAATTAAGGTGGAACTGCTATTAACATAGCACTAAATATGGCACAGTGTTTAAGGTGGAACGTTAATTAACATAGAAACAAAATGAAGGTGGCACACAACTTAAGGTGGAACTTCTTTTAAGGTGACACAGACTTTAAGGTGGAACTGCAATTAACCTAGCACTAAATTTAAGGTGGAACTTCAGTTAACAAGGCACAAAATTAAAGGAGGCACAGAATTTAAGATGGAACTTTAATCAACATAGCAATGAAATTAACATGGCACAGAGCTTACAGTGGAACATGAAATGACATTGCACTAAATTTAAGGTGGCACACTGTTTAAGGTGGAACCTTTTTAAGGAGGCACAGAACTTAAGGTTGAACTGCAAATAACCTAGCACTAAATTTAAGGTGGAACTTCAGTTAGCAAGGCACAAAATTAAAGGAGGCATAGAATTTAAGGCGGAACTTTAATCAACATAGCAATGAAATTAAGATGGCACAGACCTTACAGTGGAACCCTAACCCTAACATTGCACTAAATTTAAGGTGGCACAGAATTTAAGGTGGAACCTTTTTAAGGAGGCACAGAACTTAAGGTCGAACTGCAAATAAACTAGCACTGAATTTAAGGTGGCACAGAATTTAGGGTTGAACTCTCTTTAAGGTAGCACCAAATGTAAAGTGGAACTTAGTTTAAAGTAGCTCTAAAATTGACACATTAGCACATGGCAACAAATTACCATCAATCACGGATACTACAGCTTCTGCTTTACAACTTTTTCGCAACATGTCAACAACTATCAACAGTTTTCAATGATTTAAACATTTCAACAGCTATCAACCGTTTTTAACCGTTTTATCATTTTAACAACTACCAACCGGTTTCAACCAATTTACCATTTCAACAACTGTCAACCGGTTTCAACCATTTTAACATTTCAACAACTACCAACCGGTTTCAACCATTTTAACATTTCAACAACCGTCAACCGGTTTCAACCATTTTAACATTTCAACAACTGTCAAACGGTTTCAACCATTTTAACATTTCAACAACCGTCAACCGGTTTCAACCATTTTAACATTTCAACAACCGTCAACACTTTTAAACCAGTTGCACATTTAAACAACTATCAACCTGTTTCAACCAATTTAACGTTTTAACTTACTTAACAGGCTTTTTCAAGCCAACTTAAAGTTCGTTCACGAACTTTCCCCTTCTAGTTAATTAATGTTCTTTTTATTTGAGGGTCCCATTTCACAGGGAAAGATCTCAACCACTACCCCTTTTAACACTACACCCTCGTTCCAAGGGGCAAGGAGACACATGAAAACCAGGGAGAAAACGTAAGGGCAAAAGTAAGAAATGGAATTGGAACTAATTTCTTTTAAATACTCTTCCACTACACAATAATACATGCATATATCTTCAATCTACTTTGGAATACAACATATTCTTCTATAATAATACTTTTCTATAATTAATTTCTGTTAGTCAGCTTTCTCTAGTAACATTTTTCTGATAAGATGATGAACCAGTCACAGAATTAAATTGTAGTGCTTATTATTATGTAGGCTTATTATTCAGTTATTAATGTTACCACTTATTCAAGAACTACTACAAATTATTCAGTAATTACTAAAAAAAATTTAGCATATCCTATACATTACTCAGTAACTACTATAAATTGATGAGTGACTACTGTGAATTATTCAGTAACTATTATAAATTACTGAGAAACTATTATGAATTATTTGGTAACTTTTAAATGACTCCGTGACCTCCATTAATGATATAGCAAATACTAAAAATTATTCAGTAACTACTAAGAATTACTCTGTAAATACTAAGAAACTAATGTTTCAGCACTTTAGATTTTAAGGGGTTTAAATAAGCAGAAAGAAAGATCACAGAGATCACAGATAATGGACTAAAACATAATATTAGAATGTCATAGCTCACAATATGAGTGTCTCCTCAAAGCAGATGTCTGTGTGTGTCCTGTCCACCATTACCAGGTCAGTGTCATAGATTTCTCTGCCCACAGTCAGCAAACAGAACACAGCCCACCTGTGCAACTCTGACAGATACAAGCAAACCGGTGGTCAAAAATCATGTAAAAAATAAAGAAATACATCATTTCAGGTAGTGCTGATCGGTATTGATTTAATTAATTATCACAGTATTTTCTACATGGCAAACTAATGGACAATACAGCACCCAATTTCACGGGCAGAGCTCATCCTCACCGCCTTTGTTCTTGAAATATTCAGAATCTTTCCACATGAGAGGGATGCGGATATCTAAAGAGACAATCATGCAAAGTGAGACATCCATGAACTACTTACAACAACTCTACGCATGTGTGTGTGTGTGTGTGTGTGTGTGTGTGTGTAGTCTTTGCTTCTTTGCTGTACCTGAAATAGCCACCTTCCCAGTACAGGGCTTCCTCTCTTCAAGAGAGCCACCAGCAGATGACCTGAAATAGAATTCTAAATGGTCAGATGGCTAACCCATTCTCAATCTTACATCACTATAACACAATAAGCTTATAAGCTTCTCAATGTATATATATATATATATATATATATATATATATATATATATATATATATATATATATATATAAATATACAATCAGGCATAGTATTATGACCAGCTCCTTGTTTCTACACTAACTGTCCATTTTATTAGCTCCACTTACTATATAAGCCCCCCATGGACCCTCACGGAGCAGGTACCACTTGGGTGGTTGATCATTCTCAGCATTGCAGTAACACTGACATGGTGGTGGTTTGTTAGTGTGTGTTGTGCTGGTCTCTATTAGACAC
Organism: Pygocentrus nattereri; assembly: GCF_015220715.1. Taxonomy (NCBI): domain Eukaryota; kingdom Metazoa; phylum Chordata; class Actinopteri; order Characiformes; family Serrasalmidae; genus Pygocentrus; species Pygocentrus nattereri. Next base: position 14,276,498 of record NC_051226.1, read on the forward strand.
TCCTACCTTGTCTGTCCGCCTTGTAGATGTAAAGTCAGAGACGACAGCTCATCTGCAGCACAGTTTGTGTAGGTCATCCTCTAGTCCTTCATCAGTGGTCACAGGACGCTGCCCACAGGACGCTGTTGGTTGGATATTTTTGGTTGGTGGACTACTTTCTCTCTAGCAGTGACGCTGAGGTGTTTAAGAAGTCCAGCAGCACTGCTGTATCTGATCCACTCAGACCAGCGCAACACACACTAACACACCACATCAGTGTTACCAAATAGTACCTGCTCTGTGAGGGTCCATGGGGGGCTTATATAGTACATGGAGCTAAAAAAATGGACAATTAGCACAGAAACAAGGAGCTGTTCATAATATTATGCCTGATCGTATATTTTATATATATATATATATATATATATATATATATATATATATATATATATATATATATGCTCAAAAAATGATATCCAATATGAGTAATTTGCCATAGCTTATAACAGAACACACAGTGGGTGTATTTGACCACCAATTAAATGCCCCAAAATGCTCAACCCAACAGATGGGCATAAAAAACAACCCAGCTGTTTTTGGCGTGAGAGAATGGTGTTAGCGTAAAGATACATTTTCCAGGTAAGCAAATACCTTCTGTTTGCTTCTCTGAATTAGAGGGCCTTTATAATACATTCTTTAGTGGTGCAGTCATTGTAAACAGAAAAAGAAAACATGCTCATTTATGAAAAACATTTTGAAAAGATCTTTATTCTCATACTTTTCAGTCAGGGCACATTCATCCACTCACTCATTTTTTGAACCACTCATCCTAGCATCCATCGTTTTTTCATTCCTTCAATTCCTTCAATTCCTCCCCCAAATCAGTCAACTTTGACCCCCAGTGCTTTACCTGCGTCCAGTCCGCTGCAGGGCCTGCGCCTCCTTCATGCGCTGGAGCTGGCTCATGAGGGCGAGGATGCGGCTGTTGCAGGTTAGGAGGCTTTTAGAGGCTTCCAGAGCCTGTTCCCTCTGAGAGCACGCGGCCAGCAGCCTGCAGGCGCCCTCCCGCACACGCACCTCCATGTCGATCTGCTTCTGCACCTCACTGTCCTGCAGAGAGAGGGAGAAAGTGAGAGAGGAAGAGAGAGAAAGAGAGAGAGAGAGAATGTGCATAATGGAAACTCTCAGAGAGTAATAGCAGTACTTGTGCAGCAGTGCAGAGGTGCAGCAGTAGCTGTACTCACATCAGCTTAGCTATGAGGCTGGCACAATAAACAGCCACAGTATACTGATGTGGATAAAAATGACTAGAAAAAAAAAGAAATGTAGAAAAATGACTTTGCGTCATTCATATATAAGTGAAGTGTACGGATAGATGTATCTGGCTAATGGGGCTCCCAAGTGGCACAACCACCTAAACTACAGCCATCTGTGGCTGGGAGTCCAAGACAGCAGAACTGGCCTCGCTGATAGATAAAATGATAATATAGATACACCTACTTCCACTTCCAATTGTTTATTAATTTATAATCACAATAATTACATCTTAAATGACCTTTTGGTGTGTTGTTTGTAATATTTAAATCTACATCCTAAAATGTATTATTTTCTATAAAATAATAAAAGTGATTAAGATGACAAGCAAATACAAACTTATGAACAGTGACTGTACATTTTTATATTTTAAATATATTTTTTATCCAGAAAAACTTTTCAGTGGTAGGTGAATTAAGTGTTAGGAATCTTGCCCATGGACAGTTACTGGTGTAGCAGTAATGCTGTGCAAATAAATCTCTCAGCTCCAGGGTAATTATTCACTGTCCTATCTAGCCTATTTAATTTCTCACACTTACTATGGAAGCCTATTCCCACCAGACAGAAACACCTGGTTTTTTTCTTTCTTTCTTTTTCTCTGTTTTTGGAAGCTGTGGACTTATTATCTCAAATTACCTGCTTAGTGTCTCAAAATAATGGTTTATTTTCTCAAAAGTACTACATTTCAAGAACGTACATCATTATTTTGATAGTAAGTTGATAATTCTAGAAAATATAGTACTGTGCGAAAGTCTTAGGCACCCAAGGCACATTTTCAAAAAAAATTATTTATTGTGTAGTTTGTGTTTATTTGCTGAGAAAAGTGTTAATATTTGAATAAACAAAATGTATAGAATATGAACGAATAATTAGTGATTTTATGAATGTTAGTGTGTTTTCGAACCTCTCCTCGAGGAAGCCCAGTATTATATGTAGTTAAAAAGCAACTCCTGGTTTGACCAATCAGTGCTTCAGTAAATTGTGCTCATGATGTAACTGATGATATTAACAAGTCTCTGTGGCGGCTGTGAAGCTGTCAAGGAAAAATATGGACCCCTTCTTTTTGTTACAAGAAATTCTTGTTACTTTTTATTGTTTTTATGTTTAATTGAATTATGAATACGACTTTATTCTAATGTACATTGTGATAAACTCCCTGCTGAGGTAAATTCTGAGTGTTAAACTCAGCCCAGGCTGGTGTTTCCTTACTCTCTCCACTAGCACACAAACAAGCAGCTCAACCAGCTTAACCTCACTTCGCTTTAGCAGAGGCCTTTAGCTGCTTCTGAACTTAGACTCCTCCCTCGGTCTGAGGTCAGAAGTCGTATTGACACCAGCACGGCCCAAATTTTGCTGAAGCAGAGGACAGTTACAGTTCATTAACAAGAAAGTATTTATCCACCTACACAGATCAGATATTTCAAAACGTGGGATAAAAGCTCACATGCTGCACAGAATCAGAGCAGTGCTGGTTATGAAGAACTACAGCCGCCTGTGGAGCCTAATTGGATTGAGTGGTTTTATCCAACCAACATTACTACCAGGATTAAAGAAAATCTGCTCTAATCAGCTCTGCCCTCCATGTGGCTGCGTCAATCAGGGACCAGGGTCAACCCAAACACGTTACCACACCAGCTATAATGTACAAGCTTAAACTGTGCTCATTCTTAACTGTGTTCCCGTTTAAATCTTTCTATTTCACTGCTGCCTTTACTTTTCCTTTATTACCTTTACTAAACAAGCATTGATGTATTACAGTGTTTTTGACTCACACACACTGTAAAGCACTTTGAGCTGATTTGTTTATGAATGAAAGGCACTATAAAGAAAGATCATTATTATAGCAACTAAACAACCCAACGTCACACAGATATATAATAGTGATGCAAATAATAAAATGAATAACAATTAGACGACAAATAAAACAGTTAAACTGATGCTAACAGTTAAATAATGCTAGATTAACTTTCTCTCTTTTACAATAAACAACAATTCAACAACAAGTTAAAGAACATTTTTGTATTGTACGCATGTGCCTACTAAAATGACTGTGGTGTTCAGAAGATTCATTGAGCCAATATTAACTTGGCCTAGTAATAAATAATAAATAATACTTCAGAACTTTAGAAAGAGATTTTTTCAGATCTTCATTAAGAGATCTTTATTATTATATATATTGTAGTCATTTTGTCAACTTTTTAGTATTTGGTCAAATATTCATGAACATATTATAGTGGTCAGCCCCTCCGTTTAAACTAGGGCTGAAAGATTATTAGTGTTTATATTGAAAACCACAATTTGAAAAAGTGCAATGTTCAAATCACAAGAGCTGCAATTTCATTTAGGCTACAGCCTACATTACCATCAGTGTTCTCTTAAGTTTTACGTGAGGAAATTTAACGTGTAGATGAGTTAGACCAATCAGAGCAAACCACGTGATGCATACATGACAACACAAGCACAAGTAACTTTCATTCTGGTGCACTACCTTCAGTGTTCCAAGTCACAAGCCAGAGAAGTAGATTTGCAGCAGTGCAGATTTTCTGAGCAAAAAATCTTAATTTATGCAAAATAATCACAATTTAAATTGAATTTGGTCAGGAAAAGCACAACTGGATTCCAAACCAATCACATCTAGTTTAACCCCTGATAATGGCCAGGGCCCACCGGCAGGCAAAGTTTTATTACACACTTCTATAACCTCAGGTTAGCTCAGTCAATTTGATCTGAAGTCCCTGAAGTTACTGTATAATAAGACTTAGTATGTAATAAGCCTGAAATTTTAAGGGGTTAAACAAAACTGAGTTCTCATGTAATGCATATTTATGTCAATATGCCTGACCCCACCCATCAGTACTATATTCAATGGTCCACACAAGATGCACCTTTTTAACATCTTAGTGCATTAATACAGAATTCATGTAAGGTGTTTGTCATAAGTGTGTATTTTATGACAGCTTTGAATGCGACCAGATCATCGGTCAACAGAATCAGCCAAAATTTGTGAATTCAGCTACTTTAAGGTGCACTCATTGTTGACACAGCCATTCAACTGTGTACATATAGTTTGTATAATTACCACAGAGAAGTACTGACCAATAAAATGGGACACTCTGGAGCAGCTGCACATTAGCCTAAGGTCACCATGTGCCAGCTAGAGGGGTATAAAGCTATAAAGGTATAAAGAGGGGTATAAAGAAAAGATGGAGCTCCATCCAATACATTTGGGATGATCCAGAACTGATCGTCCAGCAGCAGTACCTGACCACACTAATGCTTTTGTGTCTGATTGCAATCAAATCCTCACAGCAATGTTCAACATCCAGCATAAAGCCTTCCCAGAAGACTAGAGGCTGTTACTGGGGAGTGGGGGTGGGGGGGGGTGGGGGGGCAAGCTCACTGTTAATACTCAGAAGAAGATTCAGAAGAAATGCTGGATGAGCACATGCATACAAACATATGAACATTACAATGTCTTTTAGTCTAAACCAGGGATTCTCAGCTTTTTCCATCTGAAGGCCCACCTGTTCATCATTAAAAGCATGAAGACCCATAAGAAAACAAATCTCAGCTTTTTAGCTGGAGAAATTTTCAACAGCTTGATGCCTGGGTGCCTACCCAGAAGAATAGTGGACAACTGAGAGGTCAGGTGTTTCTAAAGATAAAGGGCAAAAAAATGACAAAGCTGCCTTGTTATTGCAAAGCTTGTATTCATGTTGTTAACAGTATGAAAACATGTTTGTTTTGGTTAAGTCAATCATTTTTTCACTGATTTTTATGACCATGCCATCACAGGCCCACTATGGACCACTTGCCCCCCTGAGTATAGGCCCAGTAACCACCAAGGGGTGCTTTGTGGCACACTTGTGATCCTTGGGCCAGTGGTTGAGAAACCCTGGTCTAAACTATTTCTGTTTCTACTGTATACACACACACACAACCCAGAAGCCCATTCATGAGTTTAATCACATGAGAGCTCTCAGAACATTGAATGTATTAAGGCACCATTTGATAAACCTCCAGCAAAACACACCATGAAACCATGTTCTTTCATCTTTGTCTATTTGTGCATGATCACCCCAGGCAAAAGAAAGTTCAGATTCATTTACACCACTGTGCAAAATCAACTTTTTTGTTTATTTCATTTCCATTAAATACTGTAGTATACAGTACAAGTTATTCAGTTTTAAGGAAATTATTCTGAAAAGATTGGATATAAAATAAAACACTTGCATAAGGAGGGAGAAAATCAAAGGAAAATAAGTGAAAAACAGGAGAAATCTGGACCCCTAGGACCACCCAACACCTTGAACATGTAGCTGTTAAGAGGCTTTCACTGAAATAAGGAAACCTGCTAATCAAACAAAGAACCTGGTGATATTCTCAGAACAATAGGCTGACCACCCCAGAGTCCAGACCTCAGTGTCAAAGAATGTGTTTGTGAATATCTGAATTGTGAGAAGCAGAAAATACAACCAGTTTAGACTGAACTTTTGTCATGCAGTGAAAACAGCTAATAACCCTGTAATGCATTCTTAAAGGGGACGTTCACAGATGTTTTGTAATTTTCTGCATAAGTAAATCTTTGAGATGTAAACAAAGTCATTCAGAGTGGCTTGGTGTAAAATGCTCTGTTCTAGAAAAAACTTGGCGAGTTTACATGCAAAGATTTTTGCCAATCCAATTTAATACAATCAGATTACAGATTCAGACTGAGGTGTTTATTCTCACTCTATTCAACAATCTGATGAAAATCTTCGTTTACATGCTCACTACAAGTAATCCCATGCAAAATGACGCGCATGCGTGGAGGAGCGCTGAGAGTAAACGTTACCATGACAACGAACACCCCGGGGTCCAGTCAGAGCGAGATGTTTCCAGTTGGCGCGCTTGTTTTTAATAGGTTTAAACTGATATCAGACTCAGAAAAACGTCCTTCACATGTACTTATAAAGGAAGCGGCGAGAGGAAGACGTCGTGCTCTGGGACACTTAAGATGGACGTCCGTCCCACAGCCATCTTTTAAAGCTCAGAGTCTCCTCTGCAGGCCAGTTTCTGCTCCGCCAGGTTGAACGTTATAAACCTTGCATGCGCAGAACGTACTTACACGTTCCGATTGGAGTGTAATTGGATTCAGGTGTTTACAAAGATATTATTCTTCTATCTAACGGATTATTTAGAGGTTTACCCACCTCGTTTAATCAGACAGAAATTGTATTCCGAATGGCCTCAATCGGACTCGACCTTTCCGACTGAGGTGTTTACATGGACATATTCTATTCCGATTGAGCTATTAGTTGGCCGGAGGAGCCCGAGGCTGCAGCGCCAGAGAACAGTCTAAACAATCCGAGGCCACAAACCAAAGAAGTGGCCATGGCCGAGTACTGGGCCCTTTTTACGGCGAAGTCGAACATACCGGGGGTTGATGAGTCCAGCCGTCAAACACTGGAACTTCATAATCGCTCCTGTAATGCTGGCAAAGACGAAACCAGTGAGTGACTAGTGTCCACTAGTTGTCATGATTGTATTCCTCTGGACGAGCCACATGAAGCATTGTTCTTTTGTGCATGCAGGTCGGTTTGGGACCTGATCTGTTCAGACTGATGTCGCAAACAGATCACATTTAAAAGATAATGTGAACAGCCAAAAGAAAAAAATCGGATTTGGTGAGAAAATCAGATTTGGGCCATTTTACCTGCTGTGTAACTGTAGCCATAGTGTAACCCAATGTAGGGTTGATTAAACTGATTTGATTGCTTGATTAGCCAAACCAGGTATCATGGTTAAGCTGAGACGTAAAACAATCACTGTTTATTTCAAGGTCAATTTAAAGTTAGTCTTTTATCCAAGGCAAAAAAGCACTTTACTGCAAAGATAAACACTTTTTAACACACTTTCTGCTTGTGGACTAAAGCGTGGCACAGCACTGTAGTGCAATACACAGAATGGCCACCAACTGGCGCTCTGGGACGAGAGGTTTTATCCCAAAGGGAACAGAGAGGAAGGCAGAGGGAGTGGAATGAGGACAGTCAACACGGCCAAGTCTGGGCTAGGAAGTTGGGCAGCCGTTTTGACACGGTCAGTTCCTGAATCATTCACATAATAATTACTGAGTCAAAATCTGCCTGACCTAAAACAACGAGGAAGAAAAGAGCATTACAGTCGCATTACAGTCACATACTCTTCCATTTACCTCACAGCATTAGGTAACAGTTACAGTCCTGGAAAACCCAAGGCGGGATCAAGAAAAGAACTAGAAAACTTTTTTTCTTTCTCACACTGGACCTTGTTGTGTGTGGACAGATGAGGGACGGATGGGGCCAGGTGAAGCTGTTAACAGCTGTCCCTCTGTTAGCACTGAGGCCCATCCTGAACTGGAATGCATAACTAGGGTTACACACACGTGGTTGTTCTGTGTGTGTGTGGAACACATTCTTTCAAAGCACAGCCTCTTTTCTTCCCCAGACAGGTGCACAGCTAGCACAGACTTCTGGCAACCCAACAGAAAACTAGATCAATGTTTTACTACAGTGAAGAGGCCTAGAAAACTTAGATAATGCAGAGAAGTCTAGATCATAGAGAGCTTACTAGTGCACTGAACTAGCTAGTGCACTAAATTCAAGAACAGTTACCTAAAATTCTAGATGCCGTTAGTTAGAACTAGATGCTAGTTAGAACTCTGGAACGCTTACACCGAACACTGATTGAAGTTTGAACTACTGAATGATCTGTTGGAATTCTATAAGTGCACAGAATTCTAGAACAGGTAGAATTTCAGAATGTTTAGTAAGTGGGTCAAATTCCGTAACAATTAGCTAGTGTGTAGATATTCTGGAACAATTCAAGAATGTTTAGCTAGAATTCCGGCATGCATAGTTAGAATTCTAGAACATTTTTATAATGCCAAAATGTTTACTTTGAATTTTAGTATGCTTAGTCAGAATTCTAGAATGTTTTGTTAAAATTCTAAAATGCTTACAATTCTAGAGCTGATAATTACAATTCTAGAAAATTTCACTGTAGTTATAAAAAGCTTACTAATTCTGTATTCTCAGCTGTTCTTCTTCTTCTTCTTCTTTCGGCTGCTACCTTTAGGGGTCGCCACAGCGGATCATCTACCTCCATCTTGCCCTATCCACTGCCTCCTCTACTTTTACACCAACCATCTCCATGTCCACCTTCACTACATCCATAAACCTTCTCTGAGGCCTACCTCTTCTCCTTCTACCCGGCAGCTCCATCTCCAACATTCTTTGACCAATATATCCACTATTCCTCCTCAACACATGTCCAAACCATCTCAACCTGGCCTCTCTGGCTTTATCTCCAAACTGCTCCACCTTCACTGTCCCTCTGATCTGCTCATTTCTAATCTTGTCCATCCTCGTCACTCCCAACGAAAATCTCAGCATCTTCATCTCCGCCACCTCCAGCTCAGCCTCCTGTCTTTTAGACAGAGCCACAGTCTCCAAACCGTACATCATAGCAGGACGCACTACTGTCTTGTAAACCTTCCCTTTCACTCTTGCTGCTATCCTTCTGTCACACATCAGCCCTGACACCCGTCTCCACCCACTCCATTCTGCCTGCACCCTCTTCTTCACCTCTTTTCTACACTGTCCATTGCTTTGGATGGTTGACCCAAGATATTTGAAGTCATCCACCTTTATGACCTCTACTCCTTGCATCTTCACCTTTCCACCTGCCTCCCTCTCATGCTCAGCTGTTATTCTATTTTGGTTAATGATACCTGTAATATATTTAAAATTGTAGAATGTTCATTCGGAATTCCAAAATGCTCAGTTAGAATTCTAGAATGTTTAGACAGAATTCTAATATGCTTAGCTAGAATTCTGGAATGTGTAGGTAGAATTCTAAAACGCTTAGTAAGAAATCTAGAACGTATAGTCAGAATTTACTTCAGATTCTAGTATGTTCAGTTACAATTCTAAAGCATGTTAATAGAAATCTAGAACTCTAGTACTTAAAGTGCTCTAAAAGTATTTTATAAGTACTCAAAACTGTGCAATCCTTGGCTAAAATTCTAGAATGCTTAGTTTGAATTCTAAAATGCTTAGAATTCTAGAATGTTTAGTTAGTAATCCAGAGTCCTTAAAATTGTAGAATGCTTAGCTAGAAATCTAGAACGTACATTTAGAATCCTAAAATGCTTAGTTAGAATTCCAAAACTTTTATTTAGAATTTTAGAATTATATTAGGTTTAATTAGCATTCAAAGCATGATTAATTAGAATTCTGGAATGTTTTGTTAGGATTCTGGTACATTTAGTCACATTTTTAAAGCACATAATTAGCAATCTAGAACTCAAAGTAGCATTTCAAGTGCTCTAAAAGTACTTTAGTGTACTTGAAATTGTAGAATGCTTAGTCAGAATTATAGAATGTTTAGTTAGGATTCTAGTTTGTTTAGTTACAATTCTAAACCACATAATTAGAAATCTAGAACTCTAAGTTCTAGGATGTGCAGTTAAATTAGTTACTGCATTAGTAAAATTTTGTCTACCCTCAAACAATCATCTCAAATATTGAATATTAAAGAATCATACACAAAAATACAGTATTCATTTGCAGAAAGGCACAAGAGGGCAAAAGGGAGAGATTGAGGGAGGGAAGGAGACGCTGTTTGTATAGCAGTAAAATGCCTCTCTAATCTGGTTAATTCTTCCAAGGAGGTCTTACGTAACCTCTGATAAGACGGTGCTGAACTGGCAGCAGTTACTCCATTTTCAAATTTCATTCAGGTACCACAGTGTTTTGTTTGGCCTGCTGAAAAAAATGTGAATACACAAAGCCTTCCAGCTCTCTCTTGAACAATTTCAGTCATTTCAGACTCAGAAAGCTACAAACATTATTGAGGCTGATGTAAAAAGCTGCTCAAGTTAACAAACACATAATCTTAAAATTTCAGTCATGAAGCAACTCTCTCAGCCCCATTGCATCACTATTTAGAGCACTGATTTTGGTGTATAATCCTGGAAAAAATGGTGCTTTATGAATAGAACCTGCTATTGTTCAGACATAAATCGTTTCTGTAAAGATTAGGCCCTGACGGGCACAGTTCCACTGCATTACTCAACATCTTGATTACAACAATATGAACTTTTACACAGCTCTCAGGCTGGAATACACTCAGCCTTCATTATCAGTGTGGACGGTTCCTCTCAGCCACATGCAAATCTGTAAACCAGCCCCAACAAGCAGGGAACATGAAAACCAGACAGGATGGTGATCTCACCAGCACCTTAATCATTTGGGCAAATGATCAGAGTTCTGCAGTCAAGAGGGGGGATCACACTATTCCGACACAAATGCACCGTTTCAACAAACTGGTAGCGAAAGACCGTTGTGCAAGTTAATCTGCAAAATTTGACTAAAAATGTTTTTAACTATGTTGTCCATTTACTCTTCTGTACACTCTCAAAAATAAAGGTAAACTGTCACTGGGGCAGTACCCCCTCTTGTCACTGGTGTGGTTCCCTCAAGAGTACATCTCAGTACCTTTAGTCAGGGAACATAACTGTACCATAATGTTCCACTGAAATGATATTTTCTGACTTGTATTGACTCCACAGACCCTGACTTGTCTCCAGGCTTTTTATTATATTGTTCTGTTTTAAAACATTAGGACATGAAAAGGTAGAAATATATACTTTTCAACTGGAAAAACTTATTTAAGGTTCACAACTGGACCTTCAAACCACTGTTGTACTTTTGAGGGAACATTTACATTGTTTGCACATTGATGAACAAAAAAATGTACCTGCACAGAACCTTTATTTCTAACAGTGTAATAGAAAATTTCCACCTGTTCTTTTCCCCTAGTACAAACTATTCTTCCCTACACTCTTAAAATGATAGTTCTTCAAGGAACCATGAACACTCAAAGAAGCTTTTGCATGATTTAAGGGGTCTTATGCATCATGAAAGGGCTCTTCAGGTTGATGCAGAATGTGCTGTAGATGATTCTACATAAAATCTTGTTGAAAATGGTTCTATATAGCAGTGGTTCTCAAAATTTTCCACCCCAGCACCCACCTGTTTGTAACTGTAAAGCATAGCAGCCCACAAAACAACTAAAATAAACTTTTTGAACTGTTTTCTTTTCTTAATTGCTTACACTGAAAATCTGTGAATTAGCGCCTGAAAAGACTAGATCATTGATTTTACTTCAATCACAGAAACTCAGATTTGTAGTTATGTTAAAAAAAATGTTTGCAGAGAGATGTCAAAAAAGGAGAAAAGAAAAACGGTGGACTTGGGGCTGAAGTCCATCACGTTTTCACTGAAAACACTAGTGTGGCTCCCACAGGAGTCACTGTTTGGTCTGGAGTCTCTTTAGTTTTGTGAGTTTTAGCGCCTCATTTGAAATAAACCTCACTCCACTCAGGGGGCTTTTGGATTAGCATCATCACAAACAACAATAACTCCACCAGCAGTGAACTCAACAGGATTTGGTTGGTAGTGGACTGCAACAAACAAGATAGGAGAAACACCCTGCATCATTTCAAACTGATGATGATTAACTGACCCGTGATTACTATATTTTATTTATACATCTATACTTTCTAAATTAGAAATTAAATTAGGACAGTTAAATAATCAATTAAAAATGAACTTAGATTAGGATAAAAAAGAATATAGAACCTTTTTTGTACATTAAGATTATATAGTGCTCAGCACAATCAACACAAACAAATCGAATACAAATTAAAGGGGAATTCTGTTTGTTTTCAAATTTCTGCAAAATTGAGTCACTAAGATGTAAACAAAGTCCTTCGGGGTGGTTTGATGTGAAATGGTTTACTGTAAGGAAACTTACCAACTCTGATTTCTTTACAGTGGTGGTGAGGGGAACCAGGGGTCACAACACACATATCTGCCATATCTGAAACCACCAGTGAACCTACATGTGACATCTTAGATTTTGTATATAATACTAATAACTGAAAAATAGAGAGAGTTTGAAAAAATTTCTTTGGGGACTATTCAGTGTTAAATTGCTCTGTATGGGCCGCTCTGCCATGAATGGCTTTGAAGGCAGAGCATTCATAACCATTTCATGTAAAAACTTCCTGTGAGATATATTAAACCCTTCAGACGTCTGGTTCCTATCACCACCACTGTGAACAACTCGAAAAGTTTCTTTACAATTGAGCATTCCATGTCTAACCTTTCTCAATGAGGTTAATCTAAATTCTTAATAATTTAATTATGCAGAAATGAGGAAAAATCTGTATAATTCCCTTTTAATAATTCTTCCTCAGGCTCTTGATATGAGTCACCTTTTGAAGGTCTGGTTAATTAAATGACTAACTGAAAGAGTTGCTTCACTACAGGAAACACAAGAGCATGCAGTGCATGGAGTCATCAGGACTGGGATTGGTCACCACTGGTCGATACTCATGGCAGTGCAGCAGGTGAGGTCATCTACAATGTTCAGCAGTTTAAGGTTTAATAAATACGTTCGTCTGAAGATCGCACATTTCAATGCCTGCGGTCCAAATACACTTTCTCTACATCTCACTGCAACGCTTAGCTAGCACATACCATTTCACACTGCTTTGCTAGAGTGTGTAATACTTACCACCATGCTTTGCTAGTGCTTAGAATACTAGAGCACTTTGCTAGTACGTATACTTCTAGAACTTTTAGTCACAGTTCTAAAACATTTTTCTAACGCATAGAATTCTGTCTGTATAAAGGGAACAGACTAGTATGTTTAGCCAATGCACTTGGGTGACTTCTGGGACCCCAATAGGGAACTAGAATGCACTACAACACTAAGCTAGAATGCATAGAATTTTAGGTGTTCTTTAAAGAACTAGAATGTTAGGTGGTTTAGCCACCATTTAGCACTTTAGACTGCTTTGAGGACCCTTACGTGTCCATTGGGGACTAGATTGCTATAGAATAATTTAATGAATGCGTAGAATTTGCTTGTGTCTAGACATCAGGACACCCAATAGGAAGCTAGAACGCACCACAGTGCTTAACCAATGTATAACATTCTGGAACGTTTAAGTTGTACATAGAATTGCAGACAGACAGCACAGAGCACACTAGAACATCTATTTAGAATTCTAGAAGGCACAGCTAGAGTTCTTGAACTCTTAGAAGATGTGGTTAGCATACCAGAGAGCTAGGTTAGTTAGAACTCAGAACATGCATCTACAATTTTATAGACTTTCAAAGCGGTGAAATCACTCTGATATTACCACACACATACAGTGCATCCGGAAAGAAGCGCTGCACTTTTTCCACATTTTATGTTACAGCCTTATTCCAAAATGGATTAAATTCATTTTTCCCCTCAAAATTCTACACTCAATTCCCCATAATGACAAAGTGAAAAATTCAAATTCAATTTGTTTGAATGTTTTGCATAAACACTTTTCCTTCCACTCTATAGTGATACAGATGGGGAGGCACGTTGGCTGTGCCTGTAAACATCTGGGGCTCAGCTCAGTTCACTATAGAACTGTATACTCTGATAGATCATCAGATCACCAGAATCTTTTAATTAACCTGTAAAATGTGCAGTTACTTTTTTTTCATTTGATAAAAAGACTTACACGTCAACACAACATGCAGCCATTCAGCGTTGCTAAATGGATATTATGAACTGTTACACTCAGTAAACCTGAAATATTAGTCAGTTTACATTAAGTTAATATGATTATTATATTAAAGCGAAGCCGGTTTTACCGAGATTTCAGGCACTCACATACATTAATTCTGTCACTGTTTCTACCGCGCCACGCGCATGCGCTCACCCACAAGCACTCACGTGTGCCCCTGGCATGTCGCTATTCGCATGAGCCAAGACTTAAAAGTTACGATAATATTAAACACGGTTGATTTTGCCATGCCATCAAGACGAGAAAAAGACTGACTTAAGACTGCCATCTTGACCACCTTACACTAAACAATCAAGATGACGCGAGCATGACGCAACTCTAACAAGACTCACATGATTTTATTCTGACATCGGAAATTTGTCTGCGACAGAGAAATCGCTGAAGAAGCTGACTTCAGCATTGTAAAAAGTTAAAAGTTAAAGAACTTTTGAGGAAAAGTTTCCTGCCAGAGATGCGAGAAAAGCAGCTACAGGTGAGTAAAAGTGTAAAGCAGAGCAAAGTAAGCCTGTGTTTGCATTTATATGATATTTTTTAGCCTATACTAATACATTAGCACCTATTTACAGCCAAGATGGTAAATTGGGCACAAAATATTGTGGCTCCCAAGGTGGTTTGATTTTTGTTGAAAGGACAAAATAGCTTTTCTTAATATTTGGGTTGCTAACACCTGTTCTATTGTCACTATGTCATGCTTGTATACAATAGAATTCGGTGCTATATAGAACCATTTATAACACATTTTCCATCAATCTGAAGAACCATTCCACCATTCAAAGAGCGATTTAGACATGGTTATATAAATGAAGATGAAGAACCACCTTCATCATTTAAGAGTGGATAAAGCTCAACACCTATTTAACACCTATCAACACTTTTAACACTGAAAATAAACATCCCGGTACACCGATACAGATGATATACTGCCCCACACTTCTTTACTAGTGTTCTACAGCTCGGCCGGTCAGCGGGTGCTGCAAGCTTCAGCCCCATATCGCCCCCAGGCGGACCCGGACTAGAGTAGTGCCCACCTGTGCGGAGTCCTCAAAAACGCTGAGCCGAAAGTGGCCCCTGCGGACCTCCATCTCCACCGCGGAGCCTCGAGCCACCGTGGCCCTGGACGTCTGGTTCCTGCAGAACATCTCTTGAAGACTTAAGCTCCTTCAATCCGCACAGACTCAGCGCTCAGTCTCTAAAGGAGCTCAGTTAACAAGTAATGAGGGGAACAAACTCATCTTTACAGAGATCAAAGCTCGGAAAAGTAAAAGTTAACGTGTAAAAAGTGACAAAACATCCAGCTCGACAGCAGCTCTGCAGCTCCGCTCTGCCCACAGCTCACATGCTGGACTCTCCCACTCTAAGGAGAATCTGGGAGGCGCTGAAAGTTCACTGCAGGCTCTCGTAGAAGCGCGGCGCCCCCTGTAGGGCCGGGCAGGCATGTACAGCAGTGAGGGAGCCGAATCACGTGGCGCTGTCTGCTTCGCCGGAGGAAGACGAAAAAAGTGGAGGAAGAAAGGGGGAGAAAGAGGGAAACGAACGAAAACTACCACAAATAAAAGTTTCGGCTTCTATAACGACGTACTGTGTTTAGTTGGTTGACTGAACCTGTTAGTTTTTGTTTTTAATTAAAAAACTATCATTTTCCGGTGTTTGGGGAAGATCGGCGTAGTTCCAAAGGTCGCGGGTTCGATTCCAGGCTGGCTTCAGTTTTTAAATTAAACGCTTCACAAATACTTTACTAACCATTATTATCAATTATCCACGGTTAACGGTTTTATACTTGAATAGGTGCGCCAGGTTTGTCAACATGAGTTTACAACTAAGAGATCCTAATAAGCTGCATTTTAAAATAAATTATTTGCCAATACACATATTACTTACAGTATATCAAAGGGTGATGTTTTCGCCAGTAAAACACTATATAACATGAGAAGAGATACAAGTAACCACAAACACGGTACAATATAACATGAGTCTTTTCTGAGACCGTTTAGAAGAAAACAGAAAAGCACCAGTTTGGCTCCTGAAATCTCGCTGCACAGTCTAGATTTGCTCAATTCCACCAGCGTGTCCTCATTTAATGAAATTAAACTGATATTGGATGGTAACTTTAAATACTGGGCTAAATACTGAGAAGGTATTTGCAGTTAACAGCCAACACCTACTATATCCAATTAAAACCTCCATTAAATTAAACCAGGTGTCGCTGGATTTGAACAAATCTGTGATGGCTTGTCTGCAGCAAGAAGTCGGGAGCCAAACTTGTGTTCTTCTAACAGTTTTCCTCCAAACAATATATCAATAACTTCACTGACATTCTAAGAACAGAGGTCTTTTACAAATCTGTATGAATCAGATGTCTTAATGTAACAGGATCAAATAGGTTCTAAAGGGCAATAAATAAATTAATAAATAATAGGACAACCTTGACGAATGAGAAAATTAGGCTGAGAGAGAATTATAATTTAGCTTGAACAATATACACAACTATTCATCCCTACGCAAGACAAACCTATACAACTGAATATACAGTGCACTATTGACTCTTTCAACCAGGCCTCCTTGGACATCATGTCTCTGTATTGGGGCAGTAGAGTTTTCCTTTGTACCGGCTGTGCCCTGTTGTCTCCTGCCACTCTTCTTTTGTTGAACCTGGCCTTGGAGGTAGGTTTCTTCATAATAAAAGTTGGTTGGGCTAGTGGAAATAATGAAGCTAATGAAGAAAAGAAATCTTCATCTTCACAGGGGAAGCTGAAGAGAGAGGCAGGGAAAAGTGGGATATGGTTTGGATGTATGTCTTTGCAGGATTAGAAGATGACTGGGGTGTGGCAGAGGTGGTCCTGGCAGTGGTAGGGCTGGTGAAACCAGGTGGGCTAGCTGCAGTAGTGATGGTGGAATGATGCTAGAGAACAGAAATTTCATGTCACTCAATCACAGCCATCCATAGTAAATGATAAAGATACTGACAGGTCAAATGATATAACAAGCATTTACATCCAATTCATCATACCTGAGCAGGAGGCCTCCTTGCCAAATTAAGGGTTGGCTTTGCAGCAGCAACATGCAAAACAGGGTGTTGTAAACTAGAGGAAGACAAAGAAAAAAAATTAGAGCAGCGCCTTAGCAAGGGAGGAAAAAGTACAGAAACACTATACTCAAGCAGTGTTCTATGAAAATTCTCAATTAAACGTGGAAGTAAATGTGTATGTACATTTAATCATATAAATTGACATGTATGTTTTATTTTACACTGATAGGGATTTGACTGGGTGTTGTAATAAAAACACTGTCAGAGTGCACAGAAATTTGACTGAATGGGAAGAGAAAAATAAAACTAGAGAAAGTAACTTTTGGGTCTCTGGATTTTGTCATGTGTAACAAGCATTTCAAAGCTCTAAATGAAAACGCATGCAGTAAAAACTGTTTTGAGTAAGGAATATTCTTCAATAATTCTTCCAGTACAAATCTTCCAAAGATGTATAATAGTATGGTATACTATTGGGACAACCCTACCCCTAGACGTGAACGCACAAAACGGAGGGGTAGGACTAAGTGTTAGGGGCAAGGGATGAAATGCGATTGGGCCTAAGTGTCCGGGTGTAACGTTATCAAAACAATACCACAGCTGGAGTGTTAACTCCAGAGCTGCCAGGGTCACTGTTTCACTGACAAATTGGGCTCGTTTGAAACCGGCAAATGTTAGTGGCCATAAGGTTTGATTCAGACAGAAAATTAACGGCTTTATGAGCAGATAAACGAACTGTCGCAGAAGTGTTTGATTAGCTGTAAACCCGAGGACAGAGAGCACAGACAGAGATAGGTTCATGGTTTTCAAGCCAAATTGGGCTTGTTTGAAAATGAAGCCGTGAGTGAAGTTTTGAAAGTCGCGAGGTGCAGAGTTTTGGGCTCCATTCAGAATGAACGGCGGCTGAATGAGTGACTGAATAGCCTTAAACCTGATGACAAACAGGCAGGTACAGTGGAGCACAGAGAGAGAGAGAGAGAGAGATGTTCACGATCATGAGGGAGAAGTAGAGAGAGAGAGAGAGAGAGAGAGAGAGAGAGAGAGATGCAGTAACTGCAAACAGAAACAAAGGAGAAACCTAAACGTTTACTGATGTCTATCGTCAGTTTTTGGACAAGTTATAATATTCAGTGTTTAGTGACGTAATCTCTGCAGTGAAGTACCATAAACTGTGCAAAGTCACAGACAATCTAGAAAATTGCTTAAAACAATTCATCTTGGCAATAAAAGTGTTTTGCTGGTTAGAAGAAAACAGAGGAACACAGTTCTGATTCCTGATTTCTCACTGCAGTTCAGAATGAACTTGAATTCCAGCACTTCTGATTTAATTTAATGGAGGTGTTACATGTAAGCACTGTGTCAAGCAGAGCTGGAATTTAAGTTAGCTCTCTGGAGGATGGAGCTTGAGGTTGATTGGGAGGCCTGGATGCAGAACTTGGAAATACAAACAATGAAGATTGCTTCTGGACCCATTGCAATGCACCGCCACCTCCTCCGTTTCTACTAGGGTCTTGCCCAGCATTCGCTCAGGGAGCTTTTATCCCCCTCCCCCTTCTGCTCTTAGCCCATCTGCCTGTGATGTGAGCGAACACATTGCATTGGTCCCACCTTTTAAGGAAACTGAAGTAGATACTTTGTATTTTACTGTATTTCAACTGCTTTAAACTGGCCTAGAGAAGTCTGGTCTCTCTTACTGCAGTGCAAGCTGATGGGTAGTGTTCAGGAGGTTTTTTTTTTGTTGTTTACAAGATTACAAGACTGTTTGATTGCCATTACAAGATAGTTTGCAATATGATCTGGTTAAAGCTGCCATACTGCATGCATACGAATTAGGGCCAGAGGCATACAGACAAAAATTTAGGACACATAAGAAGAGTCTCAGACCTTTGTAGAGTTTGCCAGAGAAACGGAGAGCTTGTTGGATAAATGGTGCACTGCTTGTAAAGTCTCAGATTTTGCTTCTCTGTGTAAACTAATTTTATTAGAAGAGTTCAAAAACTGTTTACCCGAGCGTGTAATCATTTACCTTAATGACCATAAGGTGTCATCTATGTGTGAAGCAGCAGTACTGGCTGATGAATATGTGCTAAAACAAGTCTTACAAGACAGTTTGGAAACCGCCCAAGGTAGAATCTCATATGTTGTTGGAACCTCGGCCTAAGTCAAAACAGCCTGCATGTTCTCTTGATGAATGTTTTTACTGTTGCAAGCCTGGTCACCTAATAGTTAATTGTCCTGCGTTAAAACGTAAACACAAAAAGCAAAACCACAGTTGTCAGAACCAGAGTGTCACATTTGACACATTTTGTTCGTTCGTGTTCTGCCATGGCATTGCAATGAGTTCCTCTGCATTGTGTTTTGTTGTCCTCAAGTTTAGCCACTGGAGTGTTCAGAGTTGGGGTTTGTCCTTCACTGCCAGTTGAAGGTATTATGTTTATTATGGGAAATGATATTGCTGGAGGCAAAGTTCTTCCAGTGTTAGAGTTTCTGGATAGGCCCAAAGCTAGTGAATTTCCTGACGAGTTGTCAGAAATGTATCCTACTGTGCTTTCATCCTGTTGTCACTCATGCTAAAGCTCGGAAATTAGAAGATGTGATTGATTTGTCTGACTTGTTAATTGGCTAAGGACATATCTTGCCAGATCCTGATGTGCCCACTCCTCCACTAGTCTGTTTGAATGAGCCTGTACTAAACAGAGCTACTGGAGATGTAAAAGTTGGTAAGTTAGCTATTAGTTCTCATACAGACTCAGAAGGCAGACCAAGATTTAAGTAAATGTTTTTCCCAGTTAAGCAGTGCAGAAAATCTCAGTGATACGTTGCATTTTTCTGGATCAGGGTGTATTAATGTGGAAATGGTCTCCTCGGTCTAATGTCGAAGCAGAAAGTGTTTACCAGATTGTGATACCTACTCCATTTGGACAACATGTTACAGTTAGCATATGACCATCCTTGGTCAGGTCCTCTGGGAATCACTAAAACATATTTGCGTGTTCTTAAACATTTCTTTTGGCCTGGTCTTCGTAAAGACGTAGTTGAGTTTTGTCGTTCTTGTCATGTTTGTCAGTGTGCAGGAAAGCCTAACCAGGTTTGTCCTCCTGCTCTGCTTCATCCCATTCCCGTAATTGGGGAACCTTTTCAAAGGGTGCTGATTGATTGTGTGGGCCCATTGCCTAAAACCAAATCTGGGAATAAGTATTTATTAATGATTATGTGTGCTGCAACTTGCTTTCCTGAAGCTATTCCATTACGAAAGATTACAAACCCAATTGTCATTAGAGCTTTGATTAAATACTTCACTACCTTTGGCCTACCGAAAATTGTACAAAGTGATCAGGGTACGAATTTTCTATCCAAATCGCCTCTCACTCAGGATAAGATATAGGTTTATGTGGTGTGTTCGTGATAGAGTGCACTATGATAGAGTGATGTGTGAATCCATAGTGTGTTTATGACGGAGAGTGTTTGAGTCTCTGCTTGGGGAGGTTTTGGTTGTAGAGCCGTACAGCAGTGGGGAGAAAGGAGCTGCGGTATCTCTCTTTTCTTCATCGCAGGTGGAGAAGCCTGTCACTGAAAGAGCTGCCCAGTGCTGCAACTGCCTCCTGTAATGGGTGAGAGGGGTTGTCCATTATGGATGCAAGCTTGGCCAACATCCTCCTCTCCACCACCTCTCCCACTGGGTCCAGCGCACAGCCCAGGACAGAACTAGCCTTCCTGATAAGCTTGTCCAGTTTCTTCTTGTCTGCTGCGGTAATGCCACCTCCCCAGCAGACAATGCCATAGAAGATGGCTGATGCCACCACAGAGTAATAAAAAGAGTGCCATCACTCTTTTTTGTAAAAACTTCTCCACTGTAGTGGAGAACACCACTCACTTCACTGCTTAGTCCATCAAAGTCTTTTGACTGGAACTCGGACTGTCAGTATGCCTTTTATAATGTTAAGGCTGGTCTCTGCAATACTCCTGTCTTAGCAGCTCCTGATTTCACCAAACCATTTAAGCTAGATGTTGATGCCAATGCAACTAGAGCTGGTGTCTTTTTACTTCAGGAAGATGATTCTGGTATAGATCACCCTGTCTGTTACTTCTCCCATAAGTTCAATAAACATCCATTCAACTATTCAGTGATTGAGAAGGAGACATTAGCCCTGTTGTTGTCTTTATTTATTTATTTTTTTGAAGTTTGTGTTGGTTCTTGTTTACTGCCCCTTACTGTGTATAACGACCATAACCCTCTGGTTTTTCTGTCTAGAATGTACAACCAGAACCAATGTTTGATGAGATGGTCTCTCATTCAGGAGAATAACTTGGAAATCAAATATAAGAAAGTTTCAGACAATATTGTAGCTGATGCTTTGTCTTGTGTATAATGTGTTTTTTCTTTTAGTTAATTCTGTTTTGATGTCTGTAAATGCATTTCACAATACTACTGTCACAAACATGCTTTACATGTTCGCTCTTAGGGGTGGGTGTGTTTTGTGCGAGCGCTCTGTTGTGTGTGCCTCCTTCTCTCTGTTGTGCTCTCTCTCTCTCTCTCTCTCTCTCTCTATTCTTCCCTCTCCTTCTTTCCCACCTCATTTTTTCCCCGCTCCTTTTTTCCTATCTTTCACTTCATAGGTGGATCTGAGGGTCACTCTTGACTGTCTCCTGTTGGCCAATCAGAGAGCACAATCAGACCAAGAGGGGCGGGACTTCGAGTTCAAAAGCTGCGGCGCTTGCGCAACAGCCTCTGGGCTCATTTGCTTGTATTCTTGTTGTTATGCTGCTGTGTTTATTGCTGCTCTGTTTGAGCAAACAGCTTGAGCATGGTTGTTGTATTTGCCATCTTTTAGCTCTTTTGTTCTGAGAGCTCTGGCCTTGGCTCCGTTACTGTCACTGTCACTGTTGTTGCTATTGTCCTTAACTCTTCGTATTCTGATTTCCCCCTAGGAGGAAGAATAGTTTAGAACATGCACGCACTTACATTGCCACACGTAGACTATACATCTGTATAGACACACTAGTTTAGAGGCAGGTATCACCCCCTGTATTTTTTGTATAGCTCAGATTGTAGTAGCAGTTAGCTGTTTCCTTTCTTCTAGTTAGACAATACAGGTTAAAATACTTAAAAATATTTAAAATACAGGTTAGTGTAGTTCCCTTTTGTTATTTTCTTTTCTTTGGTGCTGTCTGTGTTCTCTCCCAGGTTGGTTTAGCTGTTATCCCCGTCTATCTTGCCTATCTGTGTCCATTCACCTGTGTGTGTAGTTAAATCACTTTGTTACAGTATGCACTGTTTGAGTGCAGGAGCTATAAGTTAAGGCCTATGTTATGCTTTATGTAGGGAGTAGGGAGCCATGTGAGATTCTGCCTATGCATTGGATGTTATTAAGGTTAAAAAGAATGTATTCTTTGTTTGTATTTTTTAATAATAATATTTACTTTCCAGATCAACAGATTTACATACAATACATATATTTGGGAATTTTGAATAGCATTGTTTATATGCAATTTACAATTTCTTTTGCAGTTGACTGGTAACCCTGGTTAAACCCTTTAACAATTTTAGGTACATTAGCCTTAGAATTTGAATGTGATGGTACATCTGTTAAGTTCAGTTTAGACAAACAATATCAAACATTACTTTGTAGTGGTCACTATTGTAGTACTGCGCTTGTTTGATGTACTAACCTGGCAAAGCTTGATAGACATACAAAGAGTTGCATGTGATTATCAATCCAACTAGGGCAGTAATGAAAACCCAATGAAAATGCTCAGGAGCTCTACTTAAACAGTAATTACAATTTCAACAGATGTTGTGTTTCTTGTGCTTTTTTTTTTTGGTCACTTCTGCCCTGGTCAGAAAACCTCTGTTCAGTGCTGCATCAGGGACACATTTTGTTGTTCCCATGTCTTCAAATGATTCCTTCAAGCAAAGGGACATGACCAAGGTATGTTTTTTTTGGTTATGTTCACATAACATTAGGAAGTTAAGAAATGATGCAGTGTGAAGGCTAGAATGTTTGTGCAACAGCTTGGCCTGACAGATTAATCCCTTTTATATTTAAATCACAAGAGCTGCAATATTTATATATTATAGACAATATATATTAACATGGTTTAAATGAGGAAAAATGAACAAATACAGAGCTTGTGAACTGCCTGTAGATGAGTTTGATCATGCTCTGTATATGTGATAACTGTTAAATAGTAGTCTTGCTCACTGTGTTCAAGTGCCTCAAGCCAAAAAAAAGTGTATATTCTGGTTGTCTTGGCCCAAATATATATCATATTGTATTAATTTATAGAAGATAGCTGAATTTAAATACATATTGCATATTGGTCAGAAAAAGTGCAATTAGATATTTTCCCCAAATCGTTCAGCTCTCGCTACAGCCTGCACATACTATGATTCAAGATTTTTTTTTTTTTAATTATCAGACCACAAAATCTTAAAGGTTAGAGTTACATTGACAGAGCAGTCATCAAAAGTCAGTAACTTCCAGTTGATCAGCTTATTCAGATATTAATACTACAATAACAGATGATAACAGTAACAACAGTTCTCATGATTTCAGATTCTTTGCATTTTACATTACAGTGGTATGCATTCTAAATTAATTTAAAAGTGAACAGGATGTGTCAGGTAACAGGCTCAAACAGAGAAATGTTTGATTTTCTTTTTTCGCAGATGAGACTGAAGGAAACAAAAGTGCACAGTGAGAATGAACAGTGAAATGTCATTCTATGAGATATTTGATGTGAACATGAAATCCCAATCCTTAAAACAAAAAAATCCATTTCCAGAAAATTTGGGACATTTTGTGAAATGTGATTAAACAAGAATCTGTGATTTGTTAATTCTCTTGAATCTACATTAACTGACAAAGTTGAAAGAAAAGATTTCCAATGTTTTCACTGACCAACTTATTTTAAATAATCTTAGAATTTGATGCCTGCAACACACTCAAAAAAAGTTGGGGCAGAGGTATGTTTACCACTCTGTTACACTGTCTTTCCTTGTAATATGACTTTTTAATTGTTTGGGACATAAAGATACTAATTGTTAGTTTTGTAAGTGGAATTTTTGCCCATTCATGCTTAGAACTCTGAGTTCTGGCTCAACAGTCTGTTGTCTGTTCCTCTCTTCATGACGTGCCAAACATGTTCAGTAGGAGATAGATCTGGACTGCAGGCAGGCCAGCAAGGCACACACACTCTGTCTATAAAGCCAAGCTGTTGGAGCACATGCAGAATGAGGCCTGGCACTGTCTTGGTGAAATAACCATGGACTTCCAGGGAAAAGACGTCTTGATGCATATAATAAATGTCAGTGGTACCTTTCATACATATTCAAGTCACCGATGTCATGGGCACTGATGTCCTCTACCATGACAGATGTTGTCATTTGCACCTTTCACTGACAAAAGTCTGGATGGTCCCTCTTATTTTTGGCATGGAGAATTCAACATCCATTTTTCCCCAAAACAGGCTGAAACGTGGACTCATCATAGCATACATTTCCACTGTCTTTCAGACTATATGGGATAAGTGTGGGCCCAGAGAATTCACCA